>NW_026634904.1:0-79771 GCF_024868665.1 Triplophysa rosa
CTGCGCTTCTGGATCATGTTTAGATATGGCTTCTTTTTTGACCTATAGAGTTTTAGCCGGCAACGGCGAATGGCACGGTGGATTGTGTTCACCGACAATGTTTTCTGGAAGTATTCCTGAGCCCATGTTGTGATTTCCATTACAGTAGCATTCCTGTATGTGATGCAGTGCCGTCTAAGGGCCCGAAGATCACGGGCATCCAGTATGGTTTTCCGGCCTTGACCCTTACGCACAGAGATTGTTCCAGATTCTCTGAATCTTTGGATGATATTATGCACTGTAGATGATGATAACTTCAAACTCTTTGCAATTTTTCTCTGAGAAACTCCTTTCTGATATTGCTCCACTATTTTTCGCCGCAGCATTGGGGGAATTGGTGATCCTCTGCCCATCTTGACTTCTGAGAGACACTGCCACTCTGAGAGGCTCTTTTTATACCCAATCATGTTGCCAATTGACCTAATAAGTTGCAAATTGGTCCTCCAGCTGTTCCTTATATGTACATTTAACTTTTCCGGCCTCTTATTGCTACCTGTCCCAACTTTTTTGGAATGTGTAGCTCTCATGAAATCCAAAATGAGCCAATATTTGGCATGACATTTCAAAATGTCTCACTTTCAACATTTGATATGTTATCTATATTCTATTGTGAATAAAATATAAGTTTATGAGATTCGTAAATTATTGCATTCCTTTTTTATTCACAATTTGTACAGTGTCCAAACATTTTTGGAATCGGGTTTGTAGTTTGATCCCTGCTCACAAGCAACACTTTTTGTCTCATCGAGCATTTATTCATATTTACAGAGACATGCAAAAATGTCAAGGCCACACACACTACATGTTACAAATGACAGGATAATATTTAAAGGGGGTTGGAGGTAATTTTGGGACAGGATCTTTTTTCCCTACCCGTCACGTTTCTACCCCGTTAAACTTATGCATGGATGCATATATAGCCAGAAACAATGAGTTTGAACCTTGCTCACAAGCAACACTGTTTGTCTCATCGAGCATTTATTCATATTTACAGAGACATGCAAATATGTCAAGGCCACACACACTACGTGTTACACATGACGGGATCTGTTTTACTCAACTGTCAGGATTCTACTCCATTTAAACGTATGCATGGATGCATACATAGTCCAGTACAATTAGTATGAAGCATGCACACAAGCAACACTCAGGGCTTAATTTTTGCCGGAACAATCGGATCCGGCACTTCCGAACTCCTATCATGTACCTCATTTGGCAGATCCCGCTCCTCAAGCGCTAGTGGAAAATGTTCGTGCTGACCTGTTGCGTGCATATATTCAATTAAAAAGCACTTATAATAATTATAATGGCAATAACTATTTTATTTTGATAATGAACAGGCTGTCATGTTGCTGCAAGGTGAAATATTGTGTGTGCACCAGTGCAATCGCTTGAGCTGTTACTTATAACGGCAGGAACAACTCAAAAAAACTCCAGGAATATTTATGGTCAAACAGATAAGACTGTGTTTGTATGTCATTAGATAAGAAGGCTGCACACTTCGACTAAAAACAAAACTTTGTGCTTTTGCAAAATAAGAGAAAATTTACAGGATGGGCTCTGTTATCTCCTTTCCTTGATGTCATTTGTGGAGCGCTGCGCCTCACAAACTGAACCAATTTCAGCAGCATATTGTCACCATTTATTCCCTTTCGTTTTGTTAATCTGTTAATTGTCAAATATTCGGCGTATTCCACGAATACATAGCGTATAAACGTTGATGCACTTCTGAAATGTGGGAAGTCTTCTGACGCGTACCCTGATAGCACACGTACATCTGGCTTACGTCTATTTGACGTCTGCATTTACATCTGGAAGACATCTGCAATACATAGTTTGTTCATCTGCAATACGTCTCGGATACATCTGGTGTCAGACGTCATATAGACATCTAGAAGATGTCTGTAAGATGTTTATGATTTAGAATGTATGTAAAGCAGCTCTTTCTAAGATGTTTAGCAGATGTTTTTACGCAGCAGATCTCCAGATCTTTAGCAGACATATTACAGACGTTCAGACATCTCCGAGACGTATTGCAGATGAGCAAACTATGTATTGCAGATGTCTTGCAGATGTAAATGCAGACGTCAAATAGACGTAAACCAGATGGATTGTGCTATCTGGGTATGCATGAACATCGCATGCTTGCATTATATATTGAATGGGACTTGTGGTGATGGACACTTCAGAGAGAGATATTTGTGTTGTTGGACAAGTTTTATTAAATGCTGCGAAATGACAGAGAAGACCTGATCAAATACGGTTAACAGATGATTAGAGGCTAATTTGTATACACTTTAGCCTCCACCAGCACGCGCTCACGCACTAAATGCCTGTGTAATTTAAGTTTGACGTTAAACTTCTCAATTGTACACAAATATTGTGGGCTGTGTTTTTGGAGTTTTACAAGCACAACATTGATTTATAATAAATTAAATATGACAATTAACTGTGCCTTAACCTTAACGCGCAATTGAACTAAGGTAAACTCGAAATAAAATCTGCGTCTAGCACGTTCAATTTTTTGTGTATTTCTGAGATTATTTTCCCATATCCGTTTCCATTTAGGCTTTCTTAAGCGCATTTTCAAAACATAAATGTTGGAAAGAAAGCCCCACAAAAATTGCCCATTCCGTTGCTGCTCCACACCCCACTAACTTGCCGGATCTGCAACGCCCCCTTGTTCCAGCACCTCAGAATTTACAAATTAAGCACCGGCAACACTGTATGTCTCATGAAGCATTTATTCATATTTACATAGACATTCTAAAATGTCATGGCCACACTCACTAAATGTTACACGTGACTAGGGTTGGGTACCGTTCACTTTTTAGCCGGTACAGGTACCAAAACGGTACCTGGAATTCGGTGCCGGTACCAAACGGTACCTTTTTTCGGTACTTTAACTTATTTCAGTGAAAAAAGTCCAAACCTCTCAATTCAAACATTTTGTTTAAATTTTACACAAAGACTATAGAAATAACTACAGCATTATTATTACAACCAGCTTATTCTATTTCCTCCACACACACATAATCATTTATTCATGCAGTGTGATAATTTACCTAAACCATGAGGCCTTCTATAATATAGAAAAACAAAACTAGAAGTCTACAAAAAATATTTTTAACAGCATCATTACTGAAAATAACAGATTGATTTGTCATATACATTTTTAACAGAGATACTGAAAGAATTGCATATAAATATATAATGTAAATGTGCATCAGTCTCCTGCTGCGCTGTTCACAGCTTCAAACTGCACCTTGATGGTTGGCCTCACTCACCTCTTTCCATCGACTGCTCTAATCTGTCACTAATAACTTTGTTTCAGGACTTCATGAGATGGTTTTATTCACTGGTGGACAGAAAACACAAAGCGCCTTAACAAACTTAAATGTTCAGCGCAGTGTTATGTGTGTGCGTGCCGGCTGCGTCTGAGCGCGCATTTCCTTAATGATGTTTAATTAACAAAGTTCGGGAGGAGCCGGAGCATATAATCAGCATGGCCGGTCTACTATCAGCAATCACCGCATCTAGACAATCAGCCCTAGCGAGCTCGATTATAAATAGGGGAAACGTTTCTACCCCCTTAAAATTTATGCATGGAAGCATATATAGCCAGAAACAAATAGCTTGATGGACGCACATAAGCAACACTTTTTGTCTCATCGAGCATTTATTCATATTTACAGAGACATGCAAAAATGTTCAAGGCCACACACACTACATGTTACAAATGACAGGATAATATTTAAAGGGGGTTGGAGGTAATTTTGGGCAGGATCTTTTTCCCTACCGTCACGTTTCTACCCCGTTTAAACTATGCATGGATGCATATTAGCCAGAAACATGAGTTTGAACCTTGCTCACAAGCAACACTGTTTGTCTCATCGAGCATTTATTCATATTTACAGAGACATGCCCTTACCGTCTTTTGTTTGTGCAGTGCCTCAAACTTCAAAGGCCCTGGTATTTTTGGCTTGTCTGTGTAGGGGTATGTTTCTGTATCCCAGCTTGTACAAGGGGTAAGCAGTCTGGCAACTGTATTGATGAACTTGTCCAAAACCAAACTTATTGTTTGATGAGGACCTTGACCTCCTTATCTTTTCCCAATGCCCAAGGCTGCAGTTTGGTCTGGAGCCGTTGGCTCGTTGGATTCGGTGTCTGTTTTTAAGCGATCTTAATTCAAATGTACTTTGAAAAACTTTGAAACACAAAATCTTGCGCAAACAACGTAAAAAAGCACGTCCGTCCTATTTGTAGTGTACTTCAGTGAACTGGTTATACAGATGATTGAATTCAAAGTGCTCCTACCTTCCCCTACAGCCTGCAATCAACTATTTGACTATCATTCGAATCCACCGAGATTTGGACTCGGATCGCTGGATTCAAAGCGCAGAGTGCTAACATTACACCATGGAACCTATGAAAAAAAAGCGTTGCTTGATTCAATTAAAACATGTCTGCATGCCAACTTTTACCGGGCGTGAGCGGTTTGTGGATTCGCAACTGTGTTGATGAACTTGTCCAAAACAAGAATAACTGTCTCATCTGTAGCCCAAACTCCTTGTCTTTTCCCGGCAGTCCAAGGCTCGTTGGTCTAGGGGCATGATTCTCGCTTAGGGTGCGAGAGGTCCCGGGTTCAAATCCCGGACGAGCCCAACTCTCTGATAATGTAGCTCTTTGCCGTTTCGGGTGCATTACTGTCCATTTTCATTGTGTCATCAAAATATTGCATCATCTTGTTTTGAGGTTTGGAAAAGGGTGTCACGTTCATGGTTTCTCCTTGTCTGCTTGTGAAGCTACCTGTCGGAGGCTAAGAACAAGACACGTCACTGGAGAATGCGGGCATCGATCCCGCTACCTCTCGCATGCTAAGCGAGCGCTCTACCATTTGAGCTAATTCCCCTACGAGGAACGCAGGCTGAGCTACCACCGATCTATACTGCCTCGTCTATACCTCCATCATATGTAAATGTTTAATATACAAACACATCACAGCGTACATGTTTTTTTAGTTTCCCGTTGATCGCGGCTGCTAATTTTAACAGTGACATCTAATTCAAAGGTTTACCCGAAAGGGGGCACCCGGATTTGGACCGGGGACCTCTTGATCTGCAGTCAAATGCTCTACCACTGAGCTATACCCCCTCATCGAGAAGCGCTNTAAACCACCATGGAATACAACTGTTTAATGTTCCAATACGCAGAAACATGCAAATAGAACAAACGTCCTCAGAATGCTGTAAAGTGCTACTGTTTGCTGTCTAACAATTTGTATAAGAGGTCATCAGTATGTGGTTAGATTATATCTTGAAGAAACAAAACTTGTTGTGCACTGAGTGCCCTTACCGTCTTTTCTTTGGGCATGGCCTCACACTTAAAAGTCCCCTGGTATTTTTGGCTGGTTGGTGTAAGGGTATGTTTCTGAATACCAGCTTGTACAAGGGGTAAGCAGTCTGTGGTTTGGCAACTTTATTGATGAACTTGACCAAAACCAAACTTATTGTCTGATGACGACTCCCTGACCTCCTTGTCTTTGCCCAATGCCCAAGACTGCAGTTTGGTCTGGAGCCATTGGCTCGTTGGTCTAGGGTGTGTTTTTCAGCGATCTTAATTCAAATGTTCTTTGAAAAACTTTGATGCACAAAATCTTGCGCAAACAACATAAGCACGTCCTTCCAGTTGTAGGGTTTTTCAAATCACTTGTTCTACAGATGATTGAATTCAAAGTGCTAACCATTATACATTCGAACCCGCAGGTTTCTTCGTATTGCTGACTCCTGCATTCCCCTACAGCTTGGAATCAACCATTTGACAAACGTCAGGACCCACGAAGAGGTTCCACAGAGATTTGACTATTACACCACGGAACCCATGCCAAAAGAATGTGGCTTGATTGAAATAGCACATATCTGTACACAAACTTGTACAGGGGGTGAGCGGTTTGTGGTTTGGCAACTGTGTTGTTTAACTTTTCCGAAACAAGAATTATTGTCTCATCAGTAGCCCGACCTCATTGTCTTTGCCCGGTGCCCAAGGCTGCAGATTTGCCTGAAGCTTGAGGCTCGTTGGTCTAGGGGTTCGAATCTCACTTAGTTAGTGTGTCTGTCAGTGCGTGTATGATTTTTAATGTATTGGTTATAGTTAACATGTTTTCATGTACAGCTGCTTTGCAACAAAGAAAATTGTGAAAAGCTCTATATACAAAAAAGTTGATTTAAGTTGACTTGAGTATAATATTTAAAGGGGGTTGGGGTAATTTTGGGGCAGGATCTGTTTTTCCTAACTGTCACGTTTCTACCCCCTTAAAAATTATGCATGCAAGCATATACAGTATAGCCAGAAACAAATAGCTTGATGCACGCACATGGGCAAAAGTGTATGTCTCATGATGCATTAATTCATAATTACATAGACATGTTAAAATTTCAAGGCCACACACACACACTACATGTTACAAATGACAGGATACTATTTAAAGGGGGTTGGGGTAATTTTGGGGCAGGATCTGTTTTACCTAACTGTCACGTTTCTACCCCTTTTAAACTCATGCATGGATGCATATCTAGCCAGAAACATTTAGTTTGATGCACGCACACAAGCAACAGTGAACGTCTCATAAAGCATTTATTCATAATTACATAGACATGCCCTTACCGTCTTTTGTTTGTGCAGTGCCTCAAACTTCAAAGGCCCTGGTATTTTTGGCTTGTCTGTGTAGGGGTATGTTTCTGTATCCCAGCTTGTACAAGGGGTAAGCAGTCTGGCAACTGTATTGATGAACTTGTCCAAAACCAAACTTATTGTTTGATGAGGACCCTGACCCTTATCTTTTCCCAATGCCCAAGGCTGCAGTTTGGTCTGGAGCCGTTGGCTCGTTGGATTCGGTGTCTGTTTTTAAGCGATCTTAATTCAAATGTACTTTGAAAAACTTTGAAACACAAAATCTTGCGCAAACAACGTAAAAAAGCACGTCCGTCCTATTTGTAGTGTACTTCAGTGAACTGGTTATACAGATGATTGAATTCAAAGTGCTCCTACCTTCCCCTACAGCCTGCAATCAACTATTTGACTATCATTCGAATCCACCGAGATTTGGACTCGGATCGCTGGATTCAAAGCGCAGAGTGCTAACATTACACCATGGAACCTATGAAAAAAAAGCGTTGCTTGATTCAATTAAAACATGTCTGCATGCCAACTTTTACCGGGCGTGAGCGGTTTGTGGATTCGCAACTGTGTTGATGAACTTGTCCAAAACAAGAATAACTGTCTCATCTGTAGCCCAAACTCCTTGTCTTTTCCCAGGCAGCCCAGGAGTCCTGCATCGGCTGTTGGTCTAGGGGCATGATTCTCGCTTAGGTGCGAGAGGTCCCGGGTTCAAATCCCGGATCGAGCCCAACTCTCTGATAATGTAGCTCTTTGCCGTTTCGGGTGCATTCTGTCCATTTTCATTGTGTCATCAAAATCATTGCACTCATCTTGTTTTGAGGTTTGAGAAAAGGGTGTCGTTCATTTCTCGTTTGCATGCATACAAGCCTTTCGTTCCATAAGACCTTGTCTGCTTGTGAAGCTACCTGTCGGAGGCTAAGAACAAGACACGTCACTGGAGAATGCGGGCATCGATCCCGCTACCTCTCGCATGCTAAGCGAGCGCTCTACCATTTGAGCTAATTCCCCTACGAGGGAACGCAGGCTGAGCTACCACCGATCTATACTGCCTCGTCTGAACCCATCTAGAATGTTAATTCAAACACATCCCAGCGTACATGTCTTTTTTAGTTTCCCGTTGATCGCGGCTGCTAATTTTAACAGTGACATCTAATTCAAAGGTTTACCCGAAAGGGGGCACCCGGATTTGACCGGGGACCTCTTGATCTGCAGTCAAATGCTCTACCACTGAGCTAACCCCCTCATCGAGAAGCGCTTAAACCACCATGGAATACAACTGTTTAATGTTCCAATACGCAGAAACATGCAAATAGAACAAACTCCTCAGAATGCTGTAAAGTGCTACGTTTGCTGTCTAACAATTTGTATAAGAGGTCATCAGTATTGTCAGATTTATCTGGTCGATCGAAAACTTGTTTGTGCACTTCAATTACTGTTTGGTATGGCTCGGCCACCAAATCAGACCTACGAAGACTACAACGGACAGTTCGTAGTGCTGAGAAAATTATTGGTGCTCCTCTGCCCACACTTCAGGACCTGTACGATTCCAGAGTGAAAAACAGGGCAAGAAAAATCATCATTGACTCCACACACCCAGCACACAAACTCTTTGATCTGCTGCCCTCTGGCCGGCGCTTTAGAGCACCAAACACCAGGACTTCCAGACACAGAAGCAGCTTCTTCCCCCAGGCAATCTCCCTCCTAAACAGATAACTGCTCCTTAAGAGCAATATTCCACTTCCACTACTCCTATAGTGTGCACTACTGTGCCTTATTATATCTACATCTTATGTATACATGTATATAACACTACCTCTACTTACTAAATTATCCATTTGCACAAGTGTACATACAATCTGTTAATATGTTTATTCTACTATATACTACCCGGTACAATGTCTCTTATATGTTATTATCCCCCATTTTCTGTAAAATAGTCTTTATTTTATATATGCACAATTTAGAATCTTTTAGACTGTAAATCGTATTATATTGTATTGTCATTGTGTTAAATGTCTGTACTAGAAGCTTCCAACACCAAAGAAAATTCCTTGTGTGTGCAAGCACACTTGGCAATAAAGCTCTTCTGATTCTGATTCTGATTCTGATTCAGTATGGGGTTAGGATCTATATCTTGAAAGCAAACAAACTTATTGTGCACTGATGCAAAACAGACCCACAGACAGACGCTTGAATTCATTTATAAAAGTTTTTGAAATCTAAAAATCACGCACGCATTGCACACACACACGCACACTCACACGCGCACGCACACACACGCACGCACGCACACACACACACGCGCACACACACGCACGCACACACACACACACACGCGCACACACACACACGCGCACACACACACACGTGCACGCTCACACGCGCACGCACACACACACACACACACACACACACACACACACACACACACACACACACACAGGCACACACAGGCTTTGGTTGACTATCCCCGTGGGGACAGTCCATAGGCGTAATGTTTTTATACTGTACAAACTGTATATTTTATCCCCTATCCCTAACCCTATCCCTAAACCTAAAGATCATAGAACACTTTTTGTATTTTTAGATTTGTAAAAAATATTGTTCTGTACAATTTATTAGCTTTGTTGCCCCTGGGGACCTCAATTTTGGTCCCCACGGTGACACGAGTCCCCATGTGTTGGTGTGTATTCAGGTTTAGGTCCCCACCGGGATATACAAACATGAACACACACACACACACACACACACACGTAGCAGTGTATTAGAAGTTTGTCTGCCGGCAGGCAAATTGGTTTGTATTTTGCTTGTCAGCTGCAGTCAGATGATATATGAGGAATTAAATAGCGTCTGACCTGTACAGCTGTTTTCCTCTAACCAGAATGGATCTGCAACTTTAAGCAGAGAATCAGATGAAAAATGGGCCGTGGTGCATGAGATCAGTCTTATGTATAGATTGAGTTTCTGTCTCATTTCAAGCACTGGCTCTTGATTTTCACTCACCTGGATACAAGAACTCAGCAACATTGAAATTCAAAGATTGCTATGCGAACGCCATGTTCAGGCGGTGGTTGAAACTGTAGAATATACTGAAAAAAATGATTATGTGCCTTAGTAGATTTTATGAAAAGAAATGATTAAAATAATATAATTATGTTCCTGTTTTTAACAAAAAAATGTGTTAAAATAACATAAAAATCTTGGGAATAAAATCTACTAATTTTGGTTGTTTCGATTTTAATTATTTTGTTTGAGTAATTTTAATTGAACAAATTATTAAGTAAATCCAACTAAATTTTATTATGTTAAACCCATTTAAATTGGTCAAATTAAGTTTATTTATTTATTTTGTGTTGAGACTACATACATATTTTTTGTAGATATAACTACTTTGGCAGTTGATCTGTAGTTCCCAGCATGCTTTGTATCTGACTGCAGTCGGAGATTAATTTTCAAGATTAATTGTCATTTTAAGTGTTTTTAGTAAAAGGAAAGACTTGTTCGTGTTTTTTGTTGATTTATCTTTGAGATTTAGGAGAGCTTTGGCTTTTTTTTAAGTTTGGTTTTTTTAAGTTGTTACCGTTGTTCAGAAGAGCGGTGCTTGTGCGTAGGCTGAGGGAGGCACACTATTAGTCATGAACTGTGTAATTTCACTTATTGAGCAGTAACTGTGCTAATGCCAGTACAGAGATCAACAGTCTCTTCTTACTTGACCATCTATGTTGTAAAAAAAATAGTAGATTTCAATATGAAAGAAAGTGATTTTTTGTTCAGCATAATTTTTTTTGTTTACTTTAAGTAACATTTACTTGATATTTTAACAAAAACTAAATGTATTTAATAAGTAGAGTTTACTTTATTCTGGTTAGTAAGTTGTACTTGAATTATAGCAGCAAATTTTATTTAAAATATCTGTATACCCCTATTGAAGCTGCTTGTTAACCAGTCTGAGATTAGGAACAGTTAAACTGGCTCAGACCAGCAAAGCCACTTTAGGCTTGATTTCGCTTGTTTGTTCAGCACATGCGAGTACACAAGTGAAAGCTGTGTCGGTTTAAAAGCGATAATATTATTATTATCCTTCTATAAAAGAGTGTCACAGGGATTAAGTGTTTTTGCATGCAAACCATGGAAGCGAGCTAGCATTCTTGCACTTCCGTTTCCATCGCCCGAAAGTCAATGGAGATTTCATGGGTTTTTGAATTAAGGTCTGTGGTTAAAAAGGTCTAAAGATTTTTATTCTTAATATAACATAAAACACAGCAGTAATGACCTGCATACCTGCTTTACAACATCTTCAAAACAGAAGTTGCTAAATGCGACTTCAAACATTGTTGGGGAACCTTAAGGTCACTTGGGATGGCATGAGGGTAAGTCAATTTTTAGAGAATTTACATATTTCAATGAACTATTTCTTCAATTTTAGAAAGTGTCCAATAATGGGCTAATCAAGAAAATATTGTTCTCAGCTGGGTAGGGTTGCACCAGTCATTCGTAAGTTCTTTCTCAAATGAGAATGTAAAGTCCACACTAGAGGCTTATTAACTACTAGCTTGTAACCAGTGTTGGGTAAGTTACTCTGAAAAAGTAATTAATTACTAGTTACTAATTACATATTGAATAGTGTAATTAGATTACTGTACAAATTACTCTCTCCAAAAAGTATTTAATTATTTATTACTAATTACCTTATATCAACTTTGATTAGTTAAGTGATTCAAGGATAGACACGAAACAACTCTTAATTCATTCAAATAAATAATATTAAACTACATAAAGTACTCTTATAAACTGACCAAATTATTACAAATGTGAGAAAGGTATGTTAATGCATGCATTTTAAAGTTAGAGTTTGAATTTTAATGTCAGTTCCACTATTGTATACATTACACAGTACGTATTTAGCTAAATTACATCCGAAGTAACTGTAATTAAATTACAGAAAAAGAAGAGTAATCCCTTACTTTACTTTTGAAAGGGAAAAGTAATTAAATTACAGTATCTAATTACTTAGTAACTAGTTACACCCAACCCTGCTTGTAACTAACTCTATACGTTATTCAGTTGCACCATTTGGTCTCAAGGCAGAACCAGAGCCATTGCGAGAGAGAGTTGCGTCAACTCCGTTGACTCCAATGAAACCGTTTTAGTTCCCGGTTGTTACTAGTAATGCACGGAGCTGCGTCTAAACAGACCAATTGTGACGAACTTAACCCATTTAAAGACGTAAGTTGTTTACTTAATTTAAAAAGAAATAAAGCATTTAAAAAGAAAACATAACTTCCTGGAACTATGTGAAGGACTTGAACTGCCGTTGTCGCGACTCTCTCTCTCAACGGCTCTGGACAGAAGGTAGCTAGTAGTTCGTAAGCTTTCTTTAAAGTAATGCATAGTCGTATATGACGTTTACCTTCAATAATCCAATAGCAGCCTTTAAATTTGTGAGCAAAAGTTGTGTTGTGAATTTCAATTCATTCTTGATTTAAAAGAATTTTACCTCACATAATAACTAAAAAAAAAAGTTGTTATTAAATAATACTACCTAAAGGGGTTATTGTAGAAGAGCTGCTAATAAAGTAATTTAATCACATAATTTTCTTTATTTCTAAAGGTAAGTAAGGGTAAATAGCATTATCATTTATGTTTAAAGTATTGAATTATGTCGAGTGAAACAAGCGCTTATTCATTTAGTTCAGCGAGTCTGTTATATTATTCCTAGAGTTACTCCTCACCAGAGGTTTCAGGAAATATTTAGTTTATACTGTACATAATGCTACGCTTCAATTAAAATAAAATGTGCAACGCAAAAATATTCAGTAGTGTGACAGTTGTAACATACTGGTAACATAACTTGGTAATGTGATCATGTACATTATGAATAAAAAAGCTTAAGTGATATGACTGGAGTCTTCTCAAGCCACACTCCCTAACTCCCATCCAACAAACACTGTAAGGTCCAGCAAGGGTCCCTTACTACTAAACAATACTGGGGCCCAGAATTTTCTTGGTACGGCCCTGCACGCAAATATTCACGCAGCACACACTCCTTAAATGTGGAGGTTGGCTGTTTCCTTTATTACAGACACACCTGACCTGTCACCTGTCTGTCTCTCTGTGCCGTGCGATTGATCAGAGGTCTGTAAACAGGAAATGAGTTGGCATTTCTCTGTAATGAAAAATACAGTTTCCTGCCCGCATTCACTGAGATTGACATTTTCCATTATGGCCTAAAAATGTACATATGTTTCTCTATGAGAGCGCCGTGTGCTGGTTTCTGCATCAGTTTTTTGGTCAGGTCATCAATCTAAGCCCCTCTCTCTCTTTCTCTCTCTCTCTGCACCGTTCACCAGAGTGATTTATTGAAACAGAGGTGGCGGAACCCAATGGTGCTGGGGGCCGGTAAATCCTGATAAAAACTTGGATAAAAGCAATTTAATGCCATCAGTCATGTAATACTGGCCTCTGTCATGGAGTGTATGTACTGAAGAGTGTGTGTGTTTGTGTGTGTGTGCGCTAACACATCACTTTTTTAAAAACAGTACTGCAAGACCACTTAGAAACTAAAGTCATCTGTCTGATTGAACACAAATGCTGCTCTGAAAATTTAATCGCCATAAGAATTACAAGCAAAACCTGTAAAATAAATTAATCTATATTATAGGACAATATATTATATTGTATTATACACTCTAAAAATGCTGGGTTATATTCAACTTTGTTAATGTACATTACAGTATTATGTAGTGTTATCTATAGTGACTTGATAAACTCTAGTAAATACATTTACTTTAACGTCTACTATAGCAAGGTTCAAAAACACTATAGTATTTGGGAATTTTACTACAGTTCACTATCACTGTAGTTTAACTAGGGCTGTCACAATGTCAGATTTTCACTTCATGGTTACCGTGGCCAAAATAATTCACGCTAACAATATCATCATGATATCTATTTACATTTTTTTATGACCAATACTGCTATCAGTCGAATTCATTTTTCATTTTGTTTATTTGTGTCTTCTTCATTTCTGGATAACAAATCACACTTAAAATGACAGTGTGGGCTTAGAGGGAGAGCTTGTAACCATTGTGTCTTTTAAGGCAAAAACAGGTGCTGAATTTTTTTCATTTACATCACATTATCACATATGTAGATTTAACACAGTATTGTTAATCATAGTTTTAAATGTCATGGTTATAATCAATACTGGCATATTGTGACACTAAATTATATTTTTTATGTGGGGTGTTGCAAATACTGTATTATAGACAAAATGATGCCTTAAGGGCCGAGTATCTAGACATATGCCCGGTTAACCGAAAATATATATCATGTGATTTATGCACAATTTGTGAGTGCAGTACGGTAAAATGCTGCTGCATCCGAAAGCCAGAGGGCGCTCTCGTGCAGAAACTCCAAATACGCACTGCAGAAGAAGACCATAGCACACGTAGTTCTAGGAAATGCCTAAGGACATGTTTTCATCACTGATCCTCAAGCCTCCTCAGGTATTTTCATGATAATAAAGTATATTTATAATGATCATGTTTGACGGATGTTGCTTTTTTAAATGCACGTTATAAGCGACTCAAACTCGCACTGCTTTTCGATCGAGCAGCATTTCCTACTGATCCCAGAGACGTGCTTCACAGACAAGCGACGCATCAATAAAATAATCGATATTTTGCATTATCGCAGCCAACTCGGTTTCAGCAGGATTTAGTGGTAACCGCGGTTAACCGGGCACATGTCTACGTCCAATCCAGTCTCTGATTCTTCAGTAGAAACATGCGGAGTGGAGCCAGATTGAGCATCAGCACTGGCATTACCAGTTAGTGACTGGTCCCTCGATGTGCCGTCTAAGTAGTGCATATTCCCTCAGGAAAATGGGGCACGCATGGTATGTTGAAAATGCTGTCAGGCACTGATACTATACAGTCTGTGAGAAAACATAAACTCAAGAAAATATTTTGCTGGCAGCCGGAATTAGACCAACTTCATGTTGTTGTTTGGATGATCAGGTTCTTGTTTCTCTGAAATTTGTGCAGTGATTGGACTATTCCCACCAGGTGCCCCTCCTCCCACATTGCTATAGGAGCTTTTCAATCAAAGCAGGTCACAACCAAGTCTTACCATCTGTCTGTGATAAATATCTTGCTTGTTATCACTTTTCAGAGATGTTATTTCTCTGTTAATGGTGTCGCACTCCGACAGGTTTTCTGGCTCCTAGATTGAGTGTGGCCTCTGAGGTCGTATCAAGTTCCATGACAACCATCAGTGCTTACAGGAAGAGGACATACCCTGCTCTTCAACATCGCTCTCTCTCTCTCTCTCTTTTCAGAACTCCTGTCTGGAACAACAAGAGGAAGGGAATCTAGAAGTGTGTGTGTGTGTGGGGGGGGGGGCTGGGGGGGTTGGGGGTTGCTGCAAAATTGAAAAGCAGAAAGAAAATGAGTTTTCAAACGAATTTTTGCCAGGGGAATGCAGCACGGCTGTTTGTGTCCCTCAGATGCCGAATGTTCGTGGAGGTGTTACAATCATTAGTCCAAATAGAGAGACAGTGTACCGTCTGTCTGAAGCGGAGAATCTACGAGGGCATTGGAGACACACTTTGCTTGTGGGAGACAGGTCTCTAAAGATACTGTAAGACACAAACCAGAGTGCAGCAAAATAAACCCATGATCAGGATGATACATGACCCCTTCGCGTCAAGTTGTGGTCCTGGGTTTATTTAGCGCTAACAACCAGCTGGCTGTACATTATCCCTTACAAAAAAGATGTATAGTAAGTTCAGTTTTAATTCGGTTGCTAAAAATAAATGTTTTTAATCATCATCACTGCAACATACGCATTTACATATCCTTTAGACACTTCATTATTTTGTCAGATAGTAAATATAATGCATATTTTATTGTTTTACTGCAAATTTCTTAATGTCTTTTATAAAGTTCATTTTTAATATTCTTCCTTTTTGTTCCATTTCGATGTAAGCTGGAATGGTATGTCTCTACTGCTAAAAGTTGTACTTGCAGTACAATACAGTACAATAAAATAAAATAATTTGGGTTCAAGCCCCGAAGAGCTTGATCCCTAAGTCACTGCTTGCAGCTATACTTTGAATTAAATTGATTTGTTCTTTTTCATCACGAGAGACCATTAGCTGTGTCATTTTTTAAATTTACATTTAAGGTCAGTTATTTTGGCATGTTCTGGTTTTAATGCACAGGACAGTGAAGTCCAGACGGGATAGAAATGAAGGAAACAGCATTTGAAAGTCACCAATAAACCAATGTAATGTGTTGATATGCTTCCCACAAGGCCGAGGTTCTGACCGAAGTGTTTTATAAAGTTACAAATGGGCTGGTCTGTCCATTGAGCCATTAATGGAATGGTAAGTACTGCTTATAGAACCACACCTGTTGTCTCTGAGAGCTGTGCACATTCAACGTGCAATTGTATACAGAATATGCTCTTCTTTAGTTGGATGCTATCGTTATAATCTCTAATGTATCAAATAGCCAGGACCTGTAAAGAAATAAGTCTGTTAACAAGAATAGGTTTGTTAGATGAAATGTTAAGGTTGAACGGAGGGAGAAATAATGTTACCTGTCACTCTGCAAAGACATTTCTTCCATCGCAGCGACATTTCCCCTGAGCATCATGGGCTAAAGTGCTTCACTCATGGGCACGATGGAGCTTTTAGGAACTGTCCGTTTTTCAGACTGCCGTCATCAGGGACTCTATTTGTCATGTTTCCATTACCTGCCAAAAACCTGTACCGCTGAAACCACTCAAGAACATAAACCAAGTGAGAACATGTTTACACAGAACAGGTCTCTTAAAACCTCATGATGGTGTTAGGGGGTTCCATGCTGGGTATTAAAGAAATACTTCACCCAAAATGGAAAATTCTGTCATCGTCTACTCACACTCTTGTCGTGTTAAACCTATGCTATTATTTTACTGTGGAAATATGAAATTATATTTTTCATACAAACTTGTCGTTGCCATATTTCAAATCTACTTACTATAGACGGTTTCAACGGTAACAACATAAACATTGTGGCCCAATTTAATGACTTAAAAATATTTTATGTGAAAAACGATTACTCAAAGGGTTTTCTGGGACTCAGAAACGTTCCTCTATGGCAGTGGTTCTCAAATTGGGGGTCGCGGCCCCCTTGGGGACCCCAAGGTGGATCCAGGGGGTCCACAGATTTTGTGTCATTTTATAAAGTATATAAATTTATCATGAATTTTATGCAATCAAACAAGACCAAATAAGACCACCAACCAAAAGACTTGATGTTCCAGCTTTGTATAACCGAATATGTTTAGCTTTAATTGAAATTGTAAGTTTTAGATTATACGTCTTTCTTTGGGGGTCCGCAGAGTGATGCACTCTACACAAAGTGGGCCTTACAACAAAAAAGTGTGAGAACCACTGCTCTATGGCATCTCTGTGAAACACCTTTGGTTTGACTTTTTGTCTTATTTATCCTGCACCATCTTGCTTGGCTCCTGTGTAAATAAGTTATCTTGAGGATTGTTATTAGCAAGGCTTGTTAACACAACTGAGATGACGGAGGTGCAGATTTGAACATAGCACTTTCAGTTATAGTCTGTCCCACGAGATCTCTGCCACTTCTGTGTGAATCTTTGAATCTGCCTCTGTAGTGGTGTGGATCTGGATTGTGCGTGAAGAGTTAGGTAAACTAAAGAAAATTTGGTTTGATCGACCAGAACAGTCTGCGGTATTTTTAACCCAATTTTTAGACTGTTGTTATGTGGACCAGCTGTTTACCCTGCGCTGATTTAATAGTGAGAAGGGAGAGAGGATTCGGAGCTAATGTACATTCATAATCTAATCAAATTGATAAAGAGTCATGCTGACTCTCTCATATTTCTGAAAATCAGCTCTGATAAATTTCATCTGAAGTATGAAAGCACTTTCATGGGTCACCCAGACGGGCCGTTTATAGCCGAATGATTAATGACATCTACAAACGAAGAACAGAAAATCACATATTTCCTTTTCAGACCCTTTAAGAGCAAAATTAGAGCCTGTTGAAAATCACATCACGTACAAATTTCATTTCTAGTCCTTCAAAACAATGATTGTCGACAGGACCAAAAAAAGCCTTTATTGTAGCGTATCCGATACATGAGATATATTTCAAGTTATACAGTAATTTAAGAGGCTAAACTCAATTTGTTGGCTGGGAAACGCATAGAGAGAATGTGAATTGTAAAGCACTCGAGTGCCAGCAGAATAAAACCAATACACATTTATTAAATACACTGTGTGAATATTAACACGAATCGTATTACTAGCAAAAACAAACTGTATTAAATTTGTGATTTACATAATGTCTTTGTCACCTGAGGTCTTCAGCGCCGTGTCAGGTCCCTCGTGCCCGAATCATATCTCAGCACTAGAATGGTGGGCTATTTTGCCTCAGGGAAGCGTAACATAATTCCAACCTCCTGGCGGCAAGTTTTGCGCCGGCAAGCATCCCTCACATTTTTTCTGAAACTGTACCTAGTTATTGTTATTATGTGATACCGAGAGGTCAAAAGCCCTGAAGTTAGATCAGTCCGCACTGTATGACACAGCATTTTAGGAAACTCTTTTATTAGATTTCCGCACATTCAAACACAGCACCGATAGAGGGAATAGGACCCGAGGGAGAGAAAGATCTGAAGGAGGAACGGGCTTTATGAAACTCACTATTGAAAAGGGAACAAACTGATCCTGCCAACAAACAGCCTTTGATAGAGCTGAACTCAATTGAATTGAGTCAAATCTAATTCCACTGAACTGAAAGCAGGCAGAGAAAGAAAGCCAGACAGCGATATGGATAGATGGTGAAAGGAGGAGAGGGCCCGGCAAAGCAGATTAGAGTCCCCGGGGATGTGGAAGCCCTCTGAACAGGTGTTTGTAGAGGGAAAGAGTGCAGTAAACTGAACTGTACCGGTGGCTTCAGTTCTACAAGTTCTCCGGAGGTGTGCGAGCGTGCCGTGCCGTTTGATGTTTGCGGAACCGAACTGATTTTGATGTGCCGTCCTGTGCGGATTCAGCGGGGGAGATATATCACGCGCATGCACACACCGAGATGGCCCTCTGATGTCTGCAGTTATTGACTTTTTCACTTTTCCGAAAGCTCTCACTTTTCCATTCGGGGACAGACCGCACACATATGCCTGATAGTGGCTGTCAGTCAAGAGCTTCAGCGGAGAGGAAGTCAGTGGCAGGAGATACAAGCCGTTATCTTGTTGTCAGGATGTTTGTCTGGCGAACACAATTAGAGTACATAACGTGCTGTATGCTTTGAAGGGGACGCTTGCGATTCAATGTTAAATTAAGCCAAAACGAAGGTGTAACTCGGCTAACGTTGTCAGAACGTTGGCTAGCGTTCTCTTTAATGTTCTGATAGATCTACATGATCAAAAGATTCAAAAGATTCTCTCCTCATTTACTCACCCCTATGTCATTCTGAACCTGTATGACTTTCTTTTTTCTGCAGAACACAAAGAAGATATTTTGAAGAACGTTGGCAACCAAACAACACTGAACCCCATTTTCCCAGACATTTCTCAAAATATCTTCTTTTGTGTTCCAAAAAAGTCATACATATGTGAACTATCCCTTTAAGAGTGTTTTATGAATATTTTTGATGTTCTAAAAAGGATGTTAAAACATTATTCTTACATTTGACTTCTGTTGTATGAACACAAAACCACTGAGACATTTCTCAAAATATCTTCTTTTGTGTTCCAAAAAAGTCATACATATGTGAACTATCCCTTTAAGAGTGTTTTAATGACATTTTGTTGTTATAAAAACGTTTTTAAAACATTATTCTTACATTCTTTAAGTGAACTATGCCTTTAAGAGTGTTTTAATAACATTTTGTTGTTATAAAAACGTTTTTAAAACATTATTCTTACATTCTTTAAGTGAACTATCCCTTTAAGAGTGTTTTAATAACATTTTATGTTACAAAAAAGTTGTCACAACATTATTCTTATATTACTACTGATGCGTTTAAAACGCTCTCAAAAACATGTTCATAACTTAATGGAAATGTTAAAAAACATATTTTTGCTAGCAGGAAACAGACAAAACTAACCAGAATATTATTGTTTCTATTGGGCTACCAGAGGTGAGGACAAAACAAAATAAAAACCAAAATGTGTTTAGTCTTTTGAAACAGTCCAACTGTGTGTTAAACATTGAGAGGAACTTCACTGAGTCTCCACGCTTGTGAAGTGAAGACGTTAACCTGATGAGAGCCGACAGGAAAAGGTGAACAAAAGGAGAACAGAGAGAGAGAGAGAGAGAGAGAGAGAGAGAGGGGTAAGGAGGCAGTGCTGTAAAAGGGCAGATCTCCACCTATCACCATTCTTGTTTTGTTCTGTCTGTTTGTCAGAAAGATGAAAGAGTTCAAACTTCAGACAGAAATCAAAGCCTGTCAATACACACCCACATCACTGCAAGTCTAATAGAGACATCATCACCTGTGAGAGCAAAACTTGCATGAGTTACATCAGTCCAGTTAACATATGCTGATACACAGATGGGAAGGGGGTCACGTGAGGGGGTCAGATCCAGTATCACGTCCACATGGATTTATCTGACGTGGATGGAAATATCTTCAGCTGCTGTTCTGGCTTGGCGTAAGCATGAATTTTGTGTTATTTTGATGGCATACCCTCTCATATTGACTGAAAGTAAAGCCCATCTAAAAATTAAACTATAGCAATATTTTTTTGTTAAGTGTGCTCATAAACCTTATTTCATTTTTACATCTGAATCAGGAAATGTGACAAATATAACGTGTTGGTTTAATGATTTCTCTTGAAGTACTATTTAGAAAAGATCTTTAAGTTTCCAATCTGACTTCTGGTTATCTGTTAAAGGAGTCATCGGATGAAAATTCAAATTTTTCTGCGTTTAAGTGCTATAATCGGGTCCCCGGTGCATCTAGTAACCCAGAAAACGTGAAAAACACGATCCCAGTAAGTTTGTTTTGATGAGCCTTTCCCTGCAAGGATGTGAGAAATCGAGCTGTTCAGATTTCGCTCCTCCTAAAAGCAGGATCTTATTATAATATTACCGCCCCTTAATCTACACAATTCCACCCACTGCGCTGCTGCCATTGTTGTTTTCACAAGCGACAGCGGTGTACGTGACGCCATGGCTAAAGTTCGTGGACAACATGCAATGTAGTCGCTGCACAGAGTCCTATCCTCGGAAGAGACAGGAGTGGATTTATTTCATTTTTAGTGGAGATCCCTCAGAAACCATAAGTAAAAACCTGCTTGTTTGCGCGAATCACTTCAAGCCGGAGTTCTTTATTAACCTGGGACAGTACAAGCAGGATTAGCTTCAAAGTTGTTCCTCAAGAGTGATCGAGACCGACTGAACGAGACAAAGCTGCCGATGTAAGTAATATTTATCAACAGTCTGAATTGACGTATATGTACCGTATATATAGGAGGATAACGTTAGCATATGATAGCGAAGGGAGCTAAGTCACTCACGGGCTAAATAGAACATTCAAAGCCAGTGTTAAACTTACTTTTTATATATTTATGTTATTTGGCAAATGGGCACTTGGAGTTTAGCTGTATGTATGTTAATACATTATGTGCGTTAACATGTTTATCTGCGGCAAGCTGTTTGTTTTCCTAATGAACAGGGGCGAACTCTGCTGTTAGTTTCGTTTTAAACGTCTCGAATCATTCGTCCTTAGGCTGAAAAATCTGTCACATCATACTAGTTATGCTCTCACGTTGTGTGTGTAACGTTATAACTTGTCAACGACACGCGCTAAAATCCACGTAATTCCGCTGAGATCTGCAGGTGCGCACTCTGTGGATTTTAGGCTAGCATACACGCACAACGTGAGCGCTGTTTGCTGTGACAGAATTTTTTAATCTCTGGACGAATGATTTGAGACGTTTAAAATGAAACTAACCACAGAGGATTTCAGGAAACATAATTTAGCTAAACCATTGCCATGGCAGTACTACACGTGTGTTGTGTTGACACGCCAGACGGAAGGGGGGTGGGGTTCGCTGTAACTCATTATCATTTAAAGAGACATGCACCAAAACGGGTTGCTGTGAGCACAGTTGTTTTTGACGAGGCAAGAAGGGTTTTGTTTACACAGCCATTGAGTGTTTTTAAGCAAAACATGTTCCAGACATTTCATGAAGACCCTAATAAATCATACCAACTTGTTGAAAGTGCTCATACGATGAGTCCTTTAATTGATCTGAAAAACAAACTATTTATGCTGGATGTTGTTGTCACTGACTGGTTTCCATCTGTTCTGCTGAGAAAATCGAATGTTAAAGAAGAAACACAATAAAACGATACAAAAATGTTGAGGGTGCACACCCACTTTGCATTCATAGGTTTTATTTTTTTACTTCTTTAAAAAAACATAATTTCTTTACAAAATAAAAAATAAATTAAATACATATTGCAGGCATAGGCGACCCTTGTTTTTTATCCATTCACACGTCTCTTTAACTTCCGCTTCATCCCCTCTCACAGATGACATCACCAACATAAGTCACACGACAACACCAACAGAGCCAATCCGGTCGCTGCAAAGACGCAATCCAAAGCGGTGCGACTTCCAAACTTTTATCTGAAGATAAAACCATCAAGTGTTGCATATTTCGAAGACAGAATATATTGTATCTGTTAACAAGTCCAGGCAAATCAACTATGTCAGGACGGAAAATGCATGAAGCTCCTCACAGCCTCTCGATGTCTCTGTATTTTTTGCGTAGGATGGAGACCTGGTCTTTGAAGAGCACGGGATCCAAACGCAACTGAGAGTGGATGAGAGGCATGAAGCCAAACCAACTTGTGAAAGAGTTCATGCAGGACTGACGCTGTGCAAAGTGGTCTGGGTCAGCCCATCGAGACGCCTTAGAGCCCTAAGAGAGAGAGAGAAGAGAGAGAGGTGTCAATGTACGGTTCGCCGAGCAGATTATAAATGAAAGCTGGAACATGTTACTGGAATTGGGCTGCATTTTCGAGGACTCGAACAGACAGAACAAACACAGTGTGTTCATTTCACGACTCAGAGAACAGACAACAGTTATGATCATACCTTGAGTAAAACACCAACAACGAGCCCCTTGTTGAAGGAGCTTACAAGTAACATTAGCTGGTAAAGTCTAAACCACGCCTGCATGCACCGAATATCTTTTAATGTACTAAAGAAAGTAAAATGAACCATTTACGTTTTCGTAAGCAAATTATACGTAAAATGTATAATATTAAGATTTAAAAACACTAGTGTCTAGGAATTTTTGTAATGTTTACTGTAGTAAATAATTAAAGTATACTTGACGATTTTTCACGTGGAAACTAATTCAAATGTGCGACAAATTTAATTTATAAAGCTATGTTTATAAAGGAAAAGGTTAGGCTTATTTAATGTAAAACTAAAACGGCCAGTAGGTGGCAGCAATTTTTTCAGTGAAAGTCAGTGAATCATTCAACCGATTTGTTCAAAACGACTAATTTATTCAAGAACGAAGCAAGCGACTCACTGAATCATTATCTCGTCCGAGTCATTCAAAACACAAATTTAATTAGGAGAGAAACATCACAAAAAGGCAGATGTAAGCCAGAGCCGTTGAAAAACAGAGTTACGACATTCGGTCTCACCGCCGTGTGGTCACGTGATTCATTGAGCGCTCAATAGTTCCAAACAAATCCATGCTGTCAACCTATTTGAATGGATTGTAGCGGGACAGACAACAGCAACTATATTTGCATAAAATTTGCTAAATATATTAGCACATTGTGTACACTGATTACTATGTTGACTACATTTATGGCAGTATTTTGTCTGGGGAGTAATATGAATATGATCTATGAATATAAGATATGTCCACCAACTCGTTAAAATATATAAACATGTCATTATTAACCAACTGTACAGCAAATGCGTTTGGGAGACACTGAAATGAAAACGCTTTAGTGCAGTGTTTGGAACTATTGATCACTCCATGACACGAGTTCCTTCCGCATTCCATTCTTTTCTTCCAACGGACGTCTACGCGAGTGTTGTAATTCTGTTTTTCAATGGCTCTGATGTAAGTGTTCAAATGAACATTAATGTGCATGTGCAACATTACTTACGATACTACAATACCACCGATTTAAAAAAAAATGTTAAAGTCCCCGTGAACCCGAAGCTGCGATCGTTTTTACTTCCATATTCTGACGCATCTCATTTGAAAAGGAACTTCGAATGCAGAAATTAGTGGGTGGGGCCTTGCGTCTTTCACTGCAAATTGATTGAATGTATAAAAACAGCTGTTGCATTTTGAAATGAAACTGGCAGCAGACTGACAGTTGAAGGGGAGGAGTTAACAGATGCTCCGCCCAAGCCGTCTAATTTAAATCATTTGATGGATAGTCATTAGAGGGCAGAAGTGCATTTTCAGATTTTAATTGAAGATTATGAGGGCACACAAATTTTAAAATGAAAATGGTCCACATTGATAAGCTATTTACTATAAACGCTGCAATATGTCATGAAAACATAGGAATTGTAATTTTAATTTCACTGGGACTTTAAAACTTTGGCATCGCGATGCTACGTTGCACCGGTAGGGGGAGAGTTGGGTAAGATGAGACATTTTTACTTATGTGGTCCTCATGATGAAACAAATGAGGCATAAGTGCAATAAAAGTATTTAATCTAATTTCAGGATGTTTCCTATCAATCTAAATCACAAGAACACATCTATGACATATGGTTTTAAAAATATGTCGTCTTATAAAATAGTGCTCCTGTGGCTCAGTTAGGGGTAAATTAATCCGAGTCAGGGGGTAAATTGAACCATATGGGGATATACACATGCAACTGAATTTGAATTAAAACCATGTTTTTAAAGATTTATCTTCTAAAAAAGTAATTCAATCATTATTTTTCCCTTTCAAATACTAATAGTTATTTTTTTAAGCTAACTTAAACAAAAACAATCAAACAAACTTCACATTTCAATATCTTTAATTTGCAATATCTTTCGGGTTTGCATTTCTGAAATAACTTGTCTTGTGAAACACCAAGGTTGTAACCTTCCAAAAACAGACTAAACAGAGTTTGTTGATTCAAAATAAATGAATTTCTGCTCTCACCATGTCTGTTTTTGTAGATTCTCGGCATTATAGAGTGCTTTTTTAATGCCAAACATGTTAGGCCATTAGTGACTTAAATTGGAAAAAATATATTGTATGAGTAAAATGCTTTTCTGACTTAATCAGAAAATATTAAGTGTACTTTGGTGTACACTGTCCAGAAACTCAGTATACTAAAGTAAGCATGATAAACTAAAAAGTTATGTGATATTTCATTGAAATTAAATTGGTTTAAAAATTAGAAATTGAAGTTAACTTAAGTGTCAGCCCTGGCTCAAATTAACCCCATTTAACCCCATTTGGCTCACTTTGCCCCATAGCTGCCACTTTGGAAAAAAATTGCTAGATTACAAATTCAGGCTACTATTTAGCCAAATTATTTGCATGGTTTTATATGTTGGTAAATCACCAACATGCATCATAAATATTTTTAGACCTGGATACATTTGCTTTGATGTACCAGCCATTACAGCTTTTAAAGTCAATTTATGCTGTCAGATTCTCCCATGTGCTTCACATTTGCACATTCTGGCAGAAATAACGGGTGATTCCAAAATGTACGGTCAAATGACAACAAAGTGTTCAGGCGCTGAGATACAGTGAGTGGATCAACCCACTGGCTCATCTCACCCCACTCTCCGCCTACACCGTGCAACCCTAGCTAAGGAGTGTAATGTTATGAGAATATTCATAAAACAACCAGAAATGAAATAAAGTAGAAATATAGTACAAAAGAATATAAATAATAGATAAAGATCTTTGAACGCAAAACAGTGGTATAAACACAGTGGAGGACGACAGAGAGAAAGATGCGGCAACCTTCCCGTCAATCATTAATCTCGTCTTTCCATGCAGACATTCATCAAACAGCCCAATACTGCTGAATCAGGTGCACACATACAGCCCCGGGGCACATCATCCATCACATGCCACGCAGGCGTTTCTGACCTCGATAGGGAAATCACACACTCGCCTATTTACAGTGACACACACACACATTCGCACCTGCTGCATCATGGTCTCCTTGTATTGTTTCTTCTGTGTGACTTTGATTGGCGGGAGCTTGGTTACCGCGGAGACGAGGAAATTCATGAGGATGTCCTCACAGTTGGCCAACTGGTCCACCATCGAGAGCAGGGACATTGGCAGGTAGTATGTGTAGAGATGATGATAATACCTGAGTAAAAATAGAATGATTAGAGATATTACTGGAAAAAGACATTAAAACAAAACCAGGAATTCTAAGAAACATTTGAGACAAAACTGATGTGTAAAAGAAACTTAAATGACAGCTTTATTTATTGAATATAATGTTCATCTAGGTGAGAATGGACAGTCATGGATGACAGAGAGAGAGAGAGAGGACAAAAAGTGCCCTGCCGTGAGAAACTCTGAAAGACAGATGTTTTAATTTCTGTGAGCGACACTACCAGTTTCTCTCACTGTGCTTATTAAACCAAATCTTTTCTAGCCCGCAGACGTTTCCTCTCTCTCTCTTTGAGGGACAGCCATCAGAGCGTCTCTCAGGCCTGCAGGTGGCTTATCTCACTTCACACGTTTATTTATGGATTTTCCTCAAGCCGCGGGTCACTTTGCAGGTGGTATGTCGGCTCGCTGACCGGTAGCAAAGCGGTTAATCTGTGTGTCGGCCGTGTGATGTGTCAGTTTGAAGGTCTGTTTGTGTATGGCACGTTTGCTGTGTGAGTGATAGGCACAGAGACCTTCAGCTAAAACAAACTGTGAACTCCATCTCACCTGTGCCATTTATCGTTAAAATACGGCCAGTGAAGCTGTCAGAGGGAACATTTATTACCTGCTTTAATATCAGCCTGTCTCTGAGCCATCTCTGTATCGCATTTAGCTTTACAAGCTCCTGACTCTGACCTCACAAGCCTCTTGTTCAGATTCCCGCGCCCTTTTTCCATCAAAATGGTGTTGGAGATGTTAGTCTGGAACTGTGCTGTGTGTTCTGGGTTGGATCATCTCTCCAACGCTTAATGTTTACATCTGGTCTCAGATCAGAAACCAGTCCTGTCAGTGGGGTTGGGTTGACATACCGTATTTAACACGCTACATACGTTTTTAAGGTGAAATGAAAGACTTGTTATCATAAACAAAACTACATTGTAAATGTACAATTTTCTGGCAGCTGGGGCACCGTAATTTTTTTTCCCTGTAAAATTACAACCCCTGTCTTTTTCTGTAATTTTTATGTTTTTTTTTACCGTATTTCAAAGATAACAGAACAGTAAAATTCTGTAAAAAAATTTTTTTTACAGAGTATCTTCACTTAAATTCCAAAATTGAAGCGGTCAGAAGCTGGAAATTCAAGGCCTGTTCACAGTATGAACAATAACGAAAATAACGAAATATAAAAAGTTTTAAAATCATTATAAATTTAAGACAATAGTGGAGTCTACCACAACAATAACATTATCATTGGCACTTCTTTCAGAGGTTTTTCTTTTCCAGCTGATGAGTCATAAAACATTGATATTTTTTCTGAAAAAATGTATGCAGCCTAAACATATTTTATTAATTTACTTTATGTATTTACATTTATTTTTATATACATTTGATCATGTTATAATACATTGATGTGAATGCGAATATAGTTAATGTACACTGTAAAAAACTGTAATTTTACGGAATTTTACTCTTTTATTTGACAGAATTTTCAGTAAAAATACATACACATTCAAAACAGACCACAAATTTACGTTGGTTGTAAAATAACATGAAAAACGTAAATAACATGTTACTTTAGTTTTTTTTCTGGCGCTCCAGATTCCGAAATATTACCCTTTTTTTTACAGCGTAGCATTATACACTGCGTTCCAAATTATTATGCAAATTGGATTTAAGTGTCTTAAACATTTAATTTTATATTGTTCAATTAAACGTATGGATGGTATTGTGTCTCAGTGCTCTTTGGATCACTGAAATCAATCTCAGACACCTGTGATAAGTAGTTTGCCAGGTGAGCCCAATTAAAGGAAAACTACTTAAGAAGGACGTTCCACATTATTAAGCAGGCCACAGGTTTCAAGCAATATGGGAAAGAAAAAGGATCTGTCTGCTGCCGAAAAGCGTCAAATAGTGCAATGTCTTGGACAAGGTATGAAAACATTAGATATTTCACGAAAACTTAAGCGAGATCATCGTACTGTGAAGAGATTTGTGGCTGATTCAGAGCACAGAAGGGTTCGTGCAGATAAAGGCAGAATGAGGAAGGTTTCTTCCAGACAAATTCATCGGATTAAGAGAGCAGCTGCAAAAATGCCATTGCAAAGCAGCAAACAGGTATTTGAAGCTGCTGGTGCCTCGGGAGTCCCGAAAACCTCAAGGTGTAGGATCCTCCAGATGCTTGCAGTTGTGCATAAACCTACTATTCGGCCACCCCTAACCAATGCTCACAAGCAGAAACGGTTGCAGTGGGCCCACACATACATGAAGACTAATTTTCAAACAGTCTTGTTTACTGATGAGTGCCGTGCAACCCTGGATGGTCCAGATGGATGGAGTAGTGGATGGTTGGTGGATGGCCACCATGTCCCAACAAGGCTGCGACGTCAGCAAGGAGGTGGCGGAGTCATGTTTTGGGCTGGAATCATGGGGAGACAGCTGGTGGGCCCCTTTAGGGTCCCTGAAGGTGTGAAAATGAACTCTGCAAGGTATGTAGAGTTTCTGACTGAGCACTTTCTTCCATGGTACAAAAAGAAGAACCATGCCTTCCGTAGCAAAATCATCTTCATGCATGACAATGCACCATCTCATGCTGCAAAGAATACCTCTGTGTCATTGGCTGCTATGGGCATAAAAGGAGAGAAACTCATGGTGTGGCCACCATCCTCCCCTGACCTCAACCCTATTGAGAACCTTTGGAGCATCCTCAAGCGAAAGATCTATGATGGTGGGAGGCAGTTAGCATCAAAACAGCAGCTCTGGGAGGCTATTCTGACATCCTGCAAAGAAATTCAATCAGAAACTATCCAAAAACTCACAAGTTCAATGGATGCAAGAATTGTGAAGGTGATATCAAAGAAGGGGTCCTATGTTAACATGTAACTTGCCCTGTTAGGATGTTTTTGATTGAAATAGCTTTTGATTTCAGTAAATATGACCTCCTAATGCTGCAAATTCAACAAATGACCATTTTCAGTTTTTTACAACCTATGAAATGTTTTCAAACTCTGTTGTGCATAATAATTTGGAACAGTGCATTTTGAGTTTTTCATTTTTTAAATAAATACTGTTGTCAGTGGGAGGTTTGTTCAATAAAATTCCAAATGTACCCTAACTGTTGATTACTTGAAAATTATACTGACTGTCATTTGCATCGACAAATTAGGAAAACCAGAGAAAGATATCATTTGCATAATAATTTGGAACGCAGTGTAGTTCTCTTTATATTTATAGTTTATTTATCGTTTATGTTTACAGGGCCCTAAGACCAGCAGAGACAGTGATTAGGCTTCTTTCACATAGCATAATGTATAAATGACTTTTATCAAATTTGATCTTGATGACTGACTGTTCACATTCTCAAGTGATGAAATCAGATTGGCTTGTATTAAAAACCAATGCAACAAGCAATATTTGCCATCAGAATGGAAAGCAAGGACATAAACAGCTCCCTTATGTCAAAAGCATGCCAGGTGCACCATTCGAGCACCACTTCTCGCAACAGCACTTCTTAAGAAAGTAAGACAATTAAAAAAAATACTACAAGCTGCCAATTCCTGACACGTGCATTATAAATATATCACAGCTGATATTACACTCACGTGAAACTATTAAACAGGCTACAATTTATGCCCAAAAGTGTTCAGGAGCCAAATCACCAAACAGAGCCGCCTGACAAATGTTTGTTTGCTCAAATCCAGTGAAATGACTTTCTAATCACATCTGAAAGATTCCTCGATAAAGCACCATGCATCTATGGCCTGTATTTCACATTTTACACACTAAGGAAAACAAATCAGTCTTGTGTTTCCAGAGGGAAGCCGGTGTACTGTGTAAAAGCCCTGTGGTATCTTCAGAGGGACTTTGATCCATGACTCTGCTGAAGAATAAAGCGTCTGCTTGCTGGATACTCAAATGTTCCTGCCTCTTGGTTCAACTGTGATATGGTATAAATGTTATGATATCATGTTTATTAACTGATCATGTGACGTGTTATTGGCATACAGTTCTGGTAAGACACCTCTTGTACAAATAGCTCTCCGAGGTACATGTTGGAATGGAAAAGCAAGAAGATATATGATAAACATATTTTCCTCACGGTCAGACTTGTTTGTTGCCAAGTTATGCATTTATATACATAACTTATCAAGATGCGTGTCAATTTTCATCTTGATTTATTTAAAGATACAGGTCCCCATTTCATGCATCAGTTTATTTTTGTGAACTGTATACATAACGCCCTTAGTGATAAGCAAGTAACTAAATAAAAAAGCAGTAACACTTTATTTGAAGTATACAAATGGTGATTTATTGACCCTCATATCTTTTCCAAACCTGTATGACTTTCTCCTGCAGAGCACAACAGAAGACATTTTGAAGAATGTTGGTAACCAAACAACACTGAACCCCATTGACTTCCATTGTATAAACACAAAACCGCTGAGACATTTCTCAAAATATCTTCTTTTGTGTCCCACTAAAGTAAGAGTCATATACAGGTTTCGAACCACATGAGGGTAAACAAATGATGACAGAATTTTTATATTTGTCTGTACGGTCAGTGCGGTTCGGCTGTGTTTTGTAGTGTTCTCAGGAGAGCACCTGTGGTAGAACGCAGCTCCTGTCAGCACCATTGAGTACTCATTGGTCCATTTAGAGGTATAACCCCACCTCCCCTTCCCGCTGTCCCAGTAATGGCTGCGTGCTGGGTAGCCAACGATCCGATCCGGAAAATTCTGCCAAACGATGAAGGCGAAATCCACCTGAACACACAAAGGCAAAGCTGAGATTATATCATGTCAGATATAAAACAAAGGGATGTAATGTTCACTCGGACTTCAAATAAAACCAAATATAATGCAGAACTTAAAAATGTATCCAAAGAGATTTTCGAAGCACTACGGTGGCTGACGCAGGACTAAGATGTCGTCACGTCTTGGCTTCTTTGCCGAAGGAAATAACGTATTTATGAAACGCGCTCTGTAGAGCAGTTTGTCCGTTTATGGCTACTGTAGAAACAACATGGAGAGTTCAATGTAAGGGAACTCGCGGCGTATGTAGATAGAAATACATAGTTATGTATATTATATTGCATTTCTGTCAATAGATTCTTCACACACAGCTACCTGTACCTTTAACCAAAGCAACATTAGCATGATATTGTGCTAACGGAACTCACACAGGTTCACTTCTAACCAGATGAATTATCAAACAAAAACTTCAAGAGAACTTCAGCTCTTTATTTAGCGTTAGATTACATAACATATTCAGACCTCCATGATTATTCACCTGCGCTTTAGACAGAACACCGCGTTGTCCACATGCTGGGGATGTACACTATGTAGACACCAGCTGTCAAAGTCGGCGTGCACACATATTAAAAAATGAACCCGCAAATCAAATGGAAAAGGTTGCAAACGTCCCCCTTAATGTTACGAACGATTAATTGTCATGTTAGCCGCGTACTGTGGGCCAGATTTATGACATCATGCAAATAACGTGGCCTTAAGGAATCATGGCTTTGTGATGACTTGTTTAAGCAATGCATTGTGGTTGACATGCTGAAATTCAACCTATTTGTTATGTGTACAGGACCTGGATTATTGATCTTCAGAGAGTGGAAAATAAATGGCAGGTGGAGCGAGGGCTGTTCGAGCCGAGGAGAACAACATGGCGCAAATTAATCGCCTCATTTTGTATTTCATTGTGAAACGTCCCAAAGGTAGGACCAAAACCATTTATTAAATTAAACATGCCACCAGCGTTGGGTGTAACTAGTTACTAAGTAATTAGTTACTGTAATTTAATTACTTTACCCTTGAAAAGATAAAGTAAGGGATTACTCTCATTTTTTCTGTAATTTAATTACAGTTACTTCTGATGTAATTGAACTAAATACTGTGTAATATATTCAACAGTGGAAACGACATCAAAATTATAAGTCTAACTTTAAAATGTATGATTTAATGTATCCTTTGCACATTTGTATTGGTCAGTTAATAAGAATATTTTATGTAGTTACTGCATTTATTATTTATTTGAATGAATTAAAAGAGCCGTTTCATGTCTATCCCTGAATCAATTCTAATCAAGGTGGATGTAGGATATAGAAAGTAATAAGTAACTAAATACTTTTTGGAGAGAGTCATTTGTACAGTAATCTAATTACACTATTGAATATGTAATTAGTAACTAGTAATTAATTACTTTTTCAGAGTAACTTACCCAACACAGCATGGCAGATTGTTCTTACTGTAGACCACACACTACTGTATGTACTTCGCCAGTGCCAGTGATGAAGAAGTACATCTTTTTAAGTTTACATGTGTGTAACAAAGATGAATCGAGAAACAAATTGAGAAATAAAGACATAAAGTCATGCGCTTAAACGTGCACAACACCTGATTCATCTAATTTACTGTATGTTGCTTTGTCAACGTCCTACAACAATTATTGCCTTTACTGGTCAATTCTTCAGGCCATTAACTGTAACACAGACATCAGAGTCCATGAGCCCGGCTGTTATACCACACATGTGCTCGCAGCCTAATGAAGCTTGAAGCGCATAAAAACCTCAACCCCTATATTACATTTCCCATTTTAATAAGCGAGTTAATGAGACGAAACAATGCAATTATCAATTCTGTGGAGCCGTAGCTCCGCACACTCCCCGAAAACCACAAACTACAAGTAAAATATGTCATATTTTAAGATTCTCAGCAGTTTTCAATTAAAACCCTCTCGAATGCTGAAAGGGAAATTACTCGGGGCAGATTATGAAACCAAATGTTGCCGGGTTTGTCTAAAGCCACGAGAGCTTCCTCCCTCATTAAACTTTTGTGATACGGCTTCTGTAAGCTTGTACGCTATAAAAGTCAAGTGGATATCTTGGCCAGCAGAGGTAAAGATGAACTGGATGCAGTTAATAAAACATCAGCAGGTTGAATTATTTATAGCGGCACATTGAGCATTACTGTACGTACAGTAGTAGATTTGAGAAATATAAAGCTTTCATGTGCGAAGTAACCTATGGCGCGTAAATTAATAAAATTGGCGGTAAACGTTGCTAACCGTAAATATTTATTACATATTTCTCAGCTACTTGTAACCACTGTTAGCGGTTTAAGAAATCTAGCACCGTCCAACCTCATGGGAATTCGTAAATCGCACTAAAATGAACGAATTCATACGAATTAGCCACATCGTAAATTAGTTACGTTTTTTCTGTGAGATTGTCTTGCACCATCCCATTCCAAAAGGAACAGAGTTCACAGGAGTTAACAAAACATTCCCTAACAAGATTAATTCCCACATTGTGTTCCCTTAAAACCTTTGCTTTGGAATGAACAAACAAGCTCCACATTCCCATAAACCCTGCCAGGAAATCATGTCCAAAATGTCTTTTGTTATTAACCTAGACGGCATCCTCAGTCCTGTAAACTGCAGGGAATTCTTCTGGTTGTTGCCAAATCTTTCTGAGCCCAGTGTATTATCTGCCTTCATCAGACTACGACACGGATGCTCTAATAATGACAGCACCCTGCCTGTTCTGAGAAGAAATAAATCCCACATATCTGCACATTGCCTGAAACATCTTGGCCAGATGGTGCGGCCATGTTTTGTGAGTTGGCACTGCAGCCGCCTGGATTTGCATATCACAGCTCGAGGAGCGATACTTGTTAACTACACATTTATAATCCTTATAAATAATAATTGCGCCAGATTTGGTCGATTTGCTGAAATCTGGAATCTAATTTAATCCTTTGAAGCGTTAAATCATCGTTTCGATCATTTAAAAAGGATAAAAGGACGAATGATCTAAACCTGTTTAAACCTGTTTCATGAAGTATCAGCGGATTCACCAAAGCAAGTGTAAATGACATTAAAATGATTTACAGAGTTTTGTTACTTATAGTGTGTGCATCTTCAAATACAGACATTATGGGGTGGTTTTCCAGACAGGGCTTAAGCCTAGTCCCAGACTAATTTAAAGTCCACGTGAACCGGAAGTTGCGATCGTTTTTACTTCCGTATTCTGACACATTTCCGAGTGAAAAGGAATTTCAAAGGAGAAAATTAGTGGGCGTGGCTTGCGTTTTTCACAGTGAATTGATTGGATGTGTAAAAACAGCTGTTTTTGAAGTGAAACTAGCAGCTGACTGACAGTTGAAGGGGGGGAGTTAACAGATGCTCCGCCCAAGCCGTATAGTTTACGTCATTTGAGATGGATAGTCATTTCAGGGTGGAAGTGCTTTTTCAGATTTTAACTAAAGATTATGAAAGTACATGAATTAGAAAAAAGACCTACATTGATAAACTATTTACTATAAACGCTGCAATATTATATATAAAATAAGAATTGTTATTTTTAATTTCACTGGGACTTTAAATGTTAGAGTTGTATTAAAGGGGTCATATGGCGCGAACACATATTTTTCTGTGTCTTTGGTGTGTTATAAGTTGCCCATGCATGTATTAAGTGTGGGAACAAAAGATGCATTCTATCTAAAAGCGAATGCTCACCCAGACCTGCCTGAAACGCCTCGTGTAGCCACACCCCCACAAATCCACGTCAATTGGTGGTCTGATTTGACTAAGACTGCCCAAATGTATACGCAAGTAAGGTGGGCGTACCTGTCAGTACAATTGAAGAGGAACCTGATGTTCCAAATATGGTAAGAGGCGTTACATTTCCCTCACACGCTTGCAGTATTCCACCAATCACTACGCACTGGTTAACTGGCCAATCACAGCACACATAGCACACAAAAATCTGTGCGTTTCAGAGAGGCGCGGCAAAGAGGAGATGCAAACATGAATGGTGTGTGGAAAATACAGCGTTTTTAACCTTAAATCGTGTATACACATTACATTACATCTAAAACAAACCATAATATTTGTTTTAGCTGTGTCATATCACCCCTTTAATCAAAAACTACTCGCACTGACATATCCTAAAATATATTCTTTTGTCTCAAGATGAACATAGTAATGTTTTTAAGTAAAGTATGTTTTTAAAAAACGGCTTAAGTATCCTAATTTAACTAAGACCTAGTCCTGGTTTAAACTAATCCCTGCATGGGAAACCGCCCCTTTGTGTCCTACTGTCAGGGTTAGCCACAGATCGGAGACGTGGAGAGAGTCAACAGACAGGTATTTATTTAAATCACACACTATAACACAAGATCAACGTCAGGAACATTAAGACACTACGCACAGACGAGACCAGACCATGACGGGACAGACAGAGTGAGTCTAAATAGTGCGGGGATAACTGACCAGACACAGGTGCGGGAGCGTGGAGGAGCGTGGGTAATGAAGTCCGAGGGGGAAACATGGGGAGAGACAGATGGGAACTGTGACACATACGAGCCGATTTCAATTTAAACCTCTTTACCTTTTTACCCATTACCTAATGAAGGTCACAATTAAATTCATCTTGAACCCTTCATTTTTTGTTACTTTTTAATACTTTTTATGATTAGATTTTTCTTTACACTTTTGACCCAGACTTTTAATCTGAAAAAAACAGAAATCCTTCATTATTATTTTAATTATTGCTCTTTTAAAACTATGGTTATGTAAGGAAAAAGTTCAATATAAATATTTTCAATTGTTATTGTGTTAAATCGTGGCAAAGAAATTGAAAGTTTCTACTTTCCCAAAAGAGCCGATTTATCTTTTTCATATACTTGCATAATTGATCTCCTTATAATTTATTTGATTTATATATACGAATGCTGTTGTGGTATATAGGTCATATTTGTTTTGATTTGCTTGGTTCTGTAATAAAAAAATCATAAAAATCATAAAAAATAAACTGGTTTTAATCACAAAAAAATATGACCCTAGATTTTATATTTTTTATTTTTACTAGGTTTCCTTACATAAATATCGCCCCTTCCCCATACCCCCCCCCCAAAGCTGGAGATAGTTAGTGAAAAAACCTAGTTGGTTTCATGAGAGTTTACTAGTTAAAGAAACATTCAAATTCAGAAACACTATAATTTTTCTAATAGAATCTATACTTGGAAATCTGAGTATAGTCACATCTTTACTTTGGATGAACAGTATTTCCTCTGTCTCTCTCTCTCTCAGTCTCACTGTATTCTTGTCTGATTAAATTATACAGCTGAGAACAATTAAAAATGGAGCCAGCAGGTTGCTGATGCTGCACTGTGCAAATATCATCTCTTCTCTCTGGGAAAATGAAGACAGAGAATTGACATTAACAAAGTGCAGTACAAACACAAAATATGGCAGCAATGGACAATACATGCGGCATCACAAATGCCACAGAATGAAAGAAAGAATATAATGAGCTGAAAAAAACAAAGGATGTTAAGAGAGACAGTGTGTGTGTGAAAGACAAAGAGAATGATGAACTTAAGTTAAAACCTTTTTACTGAATACTGAACTATCTACTGTATCTATTGGACTATCTATCTATAGTTATCTAGATATCTAAATAAATAGACAGACAGAAAGATAGATCAATAGATAGATATGTTCCAAAAAATTATGTTGCCCTCTCCGATTCATATATTGATTCAAATACTTATGCTAAATAACAGATAATCCTTCACGGTGAAAGATATATATTAATGCGTTGCAAAAGCTAGATAAAAACCCAGGAATGGTGGACAAGGATTAAAAAGATGTAATTGTAATTGTGTAACATGCAATCTCTCACCTCATTGGTGGACAGAACCGAGTCCTCGTCCAGACTGAGAACTGCATCAGTTTTGATGGCATGATGAGGAAAAAAACGGCCACTCATCGTCTGAGGGGAAACAAAAAGTGACATGAGCCGTTCACATATTCTCACAGCAATAGTTATATACTGTCTAAGAATTTATGAATATATTCATTTTGTACATTTTGTACATTGTTTCGTAACAGGGATCCTATTCCTTTTATTGGGCAATTCTCCCGGAAAAGCACGCCCACGGCAAGGCGAAAGAAATAGCCTGCCCACGCGCCGACCGATGAGCGATAGGAAGACCAGCTTATCAAGATTGGCTGCGCTGCGTCAAGATTGGCTGCGCTGTGGGCCCGCAGCTGCAGCTCGTTACTCTTGCAATAGTGAGAGAAGTTGAGGTGTGTTTGTTTGTTCACGGCATTTCAGTGATGGGTGTTATATAAACAGTCGATATAACGCTGGATTTGGGGATCGCTTGAAACTGATAGATGGCGCGGTCCCAGTGCTAAAAGATGAAACATGAACCGCACGTGGTAAATCAAATTACGTTATATGTTTGTGTTTTGTTGGCAATCGGCGTGTACGTGCATAATGTAAACAACGCGAAAGGATAATGTGATGATGTTTTGTGTGCTCGTGCTAGTTCCGTCCGCCCTGCCTGCCTCCAGCAGCTCGTCTTTTTGCGGAAATAATCGTACAGCTGTACCTCTCTTTTATAAATGTGATCAAACCAAATACTCTTCGAAGATACGACCTATGCAATACTACTGTGTAGGTACTCTAGATTAATATGAGATTGGCAGAAACTGCGTGTGTTACCCCATCTTTAAAAGTCCATTTTCTGTCATCATTTGCTCAGACATGTACGGCTTTGTAACACAATATGAGATGTCTGGTCTGTATGAAAGAATTATTCTAACAACCCGAGAGTAAATAAATGATGACAAACTTTATTTATTTTTGAGTGAACTATTCCTTTAAAGGCTTATCTTGAAAAGTTCACACAAGCACTTTTCATTTTTTATTGGCTCGGCTGTCTTGGCTTGGTCTCCCTTCGACAGGTCATTTGCATTTTGAGAGGTGTTTGTGGTAGAAAAAAGGGTGAAGAAATTAAATGAAAAAAATTGAAAAGGGTATAGTGAATCGTGTATGTCATTAGTGGACATTGATCATCTTCTTTAATAGTGCAATGCAGCCAGAGGAACAAATAAAATGGAATACTACATTCTAGTTTCAGATTATTACAAATCTTGGGTCTTCAGGTTTGGTTTTAATCTGCATCTGGTCCTATATGATCTGTTCTTCAGCCCTGTTTGTAACTGACTTAAGCCCTTTCGTGTGATTTAAAAAACCCAACATACACACCAGAAAGGTCTTAGATATTACTTAGTGGTAGCTTGAGAATCGCCGCTTCCCACAATCGATCCGTGGCACCACTAGAATGATGCTGTTTTAATCCATTACGGTAAATGGGGGCTACAGGGAGGTGCAAACCTTATTATGGTATTGACTCTTCATTAATACCTCTGAATAATTTAAAACTGATGCTTATGCTTTTTTTAAGCAAAATAACTCCTGATGCATGGATTTACTCACATTGCTGTAACAAACTTAAACCATTGACAGATTTATTGACTGCTGAGTTCATGTCATTAGTGAAGATCATTAAACTGTGTTTAAATTTGAGCGCATCACAGGCAACCCTAATGTTATGTTATCTGGGACATATTGTTTTTATTCCAACCTCAAGGACAATTTGTGCAAAATCATCTCTGGAGGAGTTTGTATATATTTGAATTGACTGTATTCAGATGTTTTTACATTGTGACTGTGTATCTGTGTCTGTAACGTTGTGAACACGTTGGCACAATAAGAATTTTGAGAGACATCTGACTAAAGCTCTTTTGCGATAGATTACTACCATATATTTTTTAAAAGCTAAATCTCATATACTGATGATCCACCCAACACTTCTAAAGACAAGCAATCTTACAGTAAATAAAGGAATGTACTAGGATAAAAAAAACATGCTGTTAACTTCTTCAGAAAATTATTTTGACTCATCTGTCAGATTAAAGAAACAGTCAATGGGGCAAATCATTATTGACCAGTGAAAAGCAAAAAAATATATATACAGTATATTTTGGTTGTACCATTTACAGGCCTTAACAATGAGAATAGATGGAATATTTCTGCTGTCTGAAGTTCAGACTTATTCATATATATTAATAATATATAAAAATGTATAAATAATAATAATATTAATAACAATAATAATAATAATAAAAATAACAATAACAATAACAACAATACTACTACTACTACTATTAATAATAACAATAAATTATGATTATTAATATAATTATGATTATTAATAATTATGATTATTTATTATGATGGTGGTTATATTATTATTAGTAGGAGTAGTAGTATAAAACGCAGTTATTGTGACAGCAAATTATCTTTTAGTATTATTGTTATTAATAATAATAATAATAATAAATTATGTTTTAACTCAGCAATACATTCATTCTTTTAATATCATTGGTGACAGTGTTCCTGTGCACTATGGGGCGACATGTTACGCAAAAAGCACTGCGGGCTCCTGGCTCCTGTTATCTCTCTCTCATCCCATCATTTCCTGTTTCTCTACACTGTACTGTCAGGCAAAAAAAAATCTTCTAATATCATGTGGTATTGAAGTTGTATGTGTTATTAAGGATAAAAGCGTGTGTTGTCATTAGAGCTGAACCCAGAACAGTCATCTGAAGTGTATACATGAAATATGTACAGTATGTATGTCATATATGCATTTATCATTCCATGAGTTTCTTTCATATATGTAGAGCTTCTAACACAGACTGTGTAGTTATCTGAGAGGCCAGATGTTTTTCTTGACACATGGCTTCTTCTTCTCATATCACTCCTGTTCCCTCAGGATACAAGCTTTATTTAACCATAAAGCTCACATGATCCTTCACAGGGACCATCTGCCCTTTAGTGTCCCCCTCTCCTTCCTTTCTTTTTCTCTTTTCTTACACATTTATGACAGAAAGACAGACAGACAGATATGTCAATACATGTGGCCCTGTGTCAACATTTTCGTTGGAACATTATAAAAGTAAAGCAATCCCCAACTCTAAGTAGCATACTCCTTAAAGCAGGGGGGTGCGTGGGGGGTTGGCGCAGAGGTACTGCAGGTGGGGCGTGGCGGTTCCCCGAAACCCCAACCTTTGGAACTCGATCGCGAATGCACGGAGGAACGCGATTGCAAATTGACGGACTGCAATGCTCCGTCTGAGGCCGCGCAGACTCATTGTAGGTCCTGCGCAGTGCAATTTTAGGCTGCGCACAATAGCTTAATATCTACAAAGTAGGCAAACGTCCATTCAGGAAGCAGCAGCCTTTACCTCTACATCATCTTAAGAAACAGGTATAGATCATATGTTTGTCTTTCAGACTGTCATTTCAGAATAAGCGCAAGTCTCTCTCTCTCCCGATGAGTTCAGAGTGCGCGTGAAGGGAGTGGCGTGTAAATAAAGTGCCTTTTCACGTATTTCTGAACTTGGACGGCTGTTTAAAGCTGTTGACAGTTATTAAAGATGTAAAGCGCTATTTTCGACAGACAAATGACACCACACCGCATCTGTATTATAAACTGCGAATAAACTCTTGCTCGTGTTAAAATCATGAAACGCGCACCGTTCTCGTGATCTGGCAGATTAATCCTTTTGGAATAATGCCCAAAACACTACAGTTTTGTAATGGTTTTAATGCAAAAAGGTTTCACAATGGTATTTTAACGGAAACCATTCATTTCTGTGATGGTTTCTTTTTTTTTTATCAGCAGGGTTGTTACATTTATAATCTGACCTCTTGAGATCAATCTGTCATATACAGGTATTTTTTGCTTCTTTATAACATATATATAGCTAACATATTTGACACATTATCTTATCTATCCTCAATGTACAATATTTGGCGGGGGGGATGGGGGCGCCATTTCTTAAAATGGGTTTACAGGGGGGCGCGACCATGAAAAGGTTGAGAACCACTGCCTTAAAGGGATACTCCACCCACTCACAAGTTGTTCCAAACCTGTATAAATTAGTTTGTTCTTATGAACATAAAGATATTTGGAAGAATGTTGGGAACTGACATTTCTGGCTCATCATTAACTTAATTAATGAATAATTTTTTTTGTTCTGTTGAACACAAAATGAGATATTTTGAAGAATTTAAGAAAGCCAACAGTTCTAGGGCACCTTTGACAACCATTTTATTTTTTCCCACTATGGTAGTCAATGATGTCCTAGAAATGTCAGTTGCCCACATTCTTCCAAATATCTTTCTTATGAGGGGTAATTCATGACAAAATTTAGATTTTTGGGTGGGGTATCTCTTTTAACTAGAGGAAAATACCAGGTTGCTAAAAATTCTACTAAATATATCAGAAATGTTGTTCTTGGTCCAAGAATGATGTTCAACACGTACACACAAACACACTGAGATTGTGTCCCCTTGTGACCTCTCCAGGTTTCACTTCTAGGGAAAGCCAAGTACATGTTTCTCTATTATGCTTTTATCTCAGTATTACACAACTAAATTTGATCTTGATCAGGCCGTGGAGAAAGGAGTGTTATGATCTGGATGTGGCATTTGATAGCTTATTAGTCACAATATGATTTAATTATGACAAATGGCTTTGGATTGACATTCTCACTCGCTTCAGAGAAGATGCATTTTTATTTAGATCTCTTCTGTGTGTTTTCTGATTTAAAAATTAGTGGCATGTTGTTGCCTGCTTTATTTATCACGTTATATCAGTTTCAGGACAAATCTGACTTGTGGTTTATATACAGTATATGGCACAAGCAACATGCTTCACATTTCCATTAGAAAAAAATTGAACCCCAAGCTTCAAGAAGCAAACCTTACTCTTGTAAACTAAAGTATTTGTGGAGCAAAACCCATTAATATAAGAGCAAAAGCTGTTAATATCTTGATAAATGACACTGAGATCTGCCTGTCATGATGATGATAATGGAAATGTCAGTCTCATAATGAATCACTTGAAATGATAAATTGTTTTGTTGGGTCAGTGACGTGCCTGCTTCAGATTTTTTTTTCCATTTTCCTAGTAAAAAAAATGTCATGTTAGGCGGTCTGGACAACCCCCACATGTTCACGAAATCTTATTGCCTGCTTTTTCTTTATTATTTGGTCCTAGTCATCCATATTTAAAAACATTTTATTGTTTTAAGTAAAAACAGCCGTTATATCAAAATATTCTCAAGATTATGAAAAACATCTTAGTAAAACAACTCAAAACCATTGAACTGTAATTTTTCAGAAATCTACTGTTACTTTTTACAGATTTTTCACGTTTTTTTACTGGCGCCCCAGCTGCCGAAAAATTGCTGTTTCTTTAACATAATTTTTTACAGTGCATTTTTGAAATATGGCTAGAAACCATCAAATTACAGAAAAAGACTGCAAATTTACAAGAAAAACATGTTATATTACGTTTTAACTGCTGCCCCAGTTGCCAGAAAATTACAGTTTTTTTACTGTATTTTTTTACAGTGTAGTGTATATAAAATAAATTTTGTATTGCATACCTGTACAAATTTTAAGCATTACATTTTTAGAAACAGTCGAATTGATTAACAACTTAAAATAAGTTAAGAAATAAAGCAATTTCAAAATCAGAATGAATTGAAATGGCTTAACTTGATCATTTGAAGTAATGTAAAAACTGTAAAAGCAAGTTGAAAGTTCTGAAGCCAAACTGATTATATTTAAAGTGATGAAAATGAAAATTCTGTCATCATTTACTTACCATCTTGCCATTTCAAACCTGTATGAATTTTTGGGTGAACTGTAAGGCAGCATTTTTTTCTTTTTTGTGCAGAGATTTTTGTGCAGTTTACAAATAAACCCTTCTCTTTGTTAGTATTTCTATTTGGACTTAAACCAAATTAAATGTGATCTATACATGTGGTCCACTTGCTTCTCTAAATACCTTTAAATTCCAGTTCATTCTGAATGGTCTGCCTTAAAATGAATTCAATAATGAAACAAATGTATCCAGAATCGCAGATAATGTGACAGTTTGCTTTTCCGCTGGCACATGACTGCAAAACACCCGCCGGTGTGGTTTCAAAGCACAGAACAATAATAAACTGTCAGCTTGATTTATTAGCATTTTGCACGTGGAACAATCCTTTTCTGCTGTTGAATTGTTATGATTAGTTTGGATTTGTTCCATATTTCACTTGTTGAATCAGAGACGCAAATTATTTTTGCAAACCCTCTAAATTATTTAAACAGAAAGCATACATTTTAGGAGATTTCACCAATGTTAATAAATACATTTGATGGACACCATCAAATATGTATTAATGTAACCTTTATACAGTATAAGTGAAAATATCCTTCTTATAATGAAATTCATCGTGCTGGATGAAAAAACGGCTAGGTTTAAGCATTATTTACACTAGAAGCAATACCAAGTTACAGAAATGATGTCAAACAACTTGAATTAATCTTTTAACATGTTAACTGTGTGAGACACTGTTTATAGCTCTTAGATTTTCTGCTGAGCCTGGTTTAATAGGCCCTGGCCTGAACACATCTGTGAGCAAACAGTGACATTAACACAAGCTGCTCGGGTCAACTGCATCTGTAACTAACACTGATGACAAGAAGATTAGAAGCTGAACATGAGAGAGAGAGAGAGAGAGAGAGAGAGAATGATGCTGAGCAGACAGTGTCTGAAAGGTGCTAATGATAAGACACACATTGAGAATATTCGCATCACCACCCACACACAGCTGTGCAGATATCACACACAATTTCTTCATTTTACAGACATTAAATGGTGACATCTGTCTTGTTATGTGTTATTCGGTCCTATAGCCACGGTAAATTCTGTGTCTGCGTGTTCCTAGCCTTGCATATATGTCTCCAAACATATTGAGACATTCCGAGTTAAAACCAACATCCTTGTATTCCTGTATGTCATTTCTTCTCTTTATCTCACCCTTTTCTTGCCCTCAATGATAGTGAAGGGTGTTGAGATGGAGGGCCACTTGTTTCTGGGCGGCGGAGGCTTCTCACAGTTCCACAGCACTAAAATCTGGAACCACGTTAAAGCAAATGAAAAACACAGCACATTTCAATTGACACACATTTTCTTTCTTTTACTGTATTTTGTTTAGTCTGTGATAGATAAGTATTTTATAGTTAAAGATAATTACAATTTCTGAGCAAATCACATGAACTTATATGCTCATTTTAAAGCCAGATTCTTATTTGTATGAACTAATCTATTGTTATTTTGACATTTTTATCAACAATACATGCAAAGTTGTGCACCCCACTATACAGTTCACAATATTCCAACATCTAGGGAGTAAATAGGTGTAAACATATGTAGTCCTACACTGTCATTTTACAGAATTTTACAGTTTTATTTGATAGAAATTTAATGTGTTTTGAAATGTTAAATTAGAGAAATAAACTGCACAATTACAAGTAGGGTGTAAAATAATAAACGCTATTTTACATTTTTATATTACCATTATATTACCGTTTTTACAGGTATTTTTACAGTGTAGCGTGAATATAATGAACAGTTTTAGCTTGATCTCATCGTTGACTCCATGTTCTTACCTGTGTGCAGAACTTGGACTTGGCGACGGCATGGATGAGTTTGAAAATGGGCTGCTGTTGGGACTGTAGGGGTGTGACCGCTTGAATGACGGCTGTGAAATCCTGAGATGGACCCTTACCTGTATCAAGCACACAGAATTAAAGATCAGCGTTTATGAAATCAGTGAACGGCGCAGCTGCTATTGTGTAACATCTCTCTGGGTTTGTATCAGATTGTTTTCTGGGAGCTGTTTAAAGAAAGCACCTGTTTTTCTTTGTTCCTCCGCGGAGATTCGCTTCATTTATCTACATTTGCGACTGCAACTCTGGTAACCCGACAGCTACATTAAGTCTCCATTACATCACAATATAAGTTACTACAAAGAACAGCCAACCAGAGAAGATCAAACTTGTATAATGAATTGATCAAAGCGCTGAAACTTTTCTCGTTTTATGCTCTTTAAACAAAAGATTAAGGCTTCATAATAACACTAGCAGTAATTACATTTGAGCACTCTGCAGGAATTTAGAATATAAACTTCTATAAAACGTAATTAATAAGTTTAAAACAAACATGCCACACACAAAGACTACACACAAATGAACAAAACACACAAATATCTGTTCAGTGTGTGTGTAACAGACTCACTAACAAAATCACAGCTGAATTAAAGTGGAGAGAATGATAAACGTTGGTATACTTTACTTTTACAGCGATTTGTTGCTTTGATCAATTATACAAACGCAACATAAAATAATCTCATAATTAGCACAATAATCAAGATTAAAACTTTCAAGCCTTCTGGTGTATGAATTATTAATTATTAAATCAAAGATAAAATATCTTCATGTTTTTTGTTTCACTTCAAAACAAGAATTTATTTATTGCAAATCTTTTTCAAATTATATATTTAATGATATATTTTTTACTGTGGTTTATTGTTGCCAAAAGGAATTTGTAGAAAAGGGAAGACATTTATTTATTTTACAGTTTGTCGATACTATTTTTGCCATAAAATACGAGCAATATTGTTCATTGAAAGGCCCAATAAATACTATACAGTATATGTGTCTAAAGTCATAGACAGATTTTCTGTTATGAATACTAAACTATAAAAAAATGATATCTGAAAAAAAAATCTTAGATCTTTTTCTATTGATAAAAATGATGTGTATTACTTTTACTTATCAAAATAATTTAATCAATTTCAACTTAATTCGAAACACAACCAGATTTTTTTTAATTTGGTCTAAAAATCCAACTGTGTATTGTTTTTGTTTTGTTTTTTGGACTGGCCACATTTCCAAGATGTTTCTCTCTTTTTGGCCCAAGACATGTTTATTTTGAATTTTTTCCTAAACACAAAGTACAAATATGACTGAATGAGTGAATATAAACTTGTTTTCTTTGTAGTATTTGAGGTCTGAAAAGATATAGAGAACATCTTTCTGCTATTTTCACCTGTTTCTTCGGTTTTCAATATCTGCAAATAGAAAAAATGTTTTTATTTGAAATTTGGTGTAAATATCGTTAGTGGTTCATATAATAAAACAAGAATAACTGTCACGACCAGAGCGTGGTGGAAGAGAGAACCCAAGCGCAGGCAGGCAGTGAAGGGGTTAACAAAAAGACTTTATTCAAAAACACAACACAAAACACCCTCGATGGGGGAAAAACAAAACTAAGAGTTATAACTAAAACAAGAGACTTCCCACGAGGGGGCAAAATGAAAACAAGACAAATAAACCAAACTAAAGGACACGACCAAACGTCTTAAATCATAAAGCACAAAACTCACGAAACACGAACAGGGCAAGGACTAGGAACACGGGTGAGAGCACAAACATAATCCACACAGTACAGGCACCAAACACATACAATGCACGAGCACAAGACAAAGAAACAAGAGGGTATTTATAGGAAACACAAACGAGGGATAACGACATGGGGCAGGTGTGAGACATTAAACACTCAGGGAAAGATAACGAGGAAACAAGAGGGATGGGAACAGAGACGAGACACTGGAAAAACACATGAGAGGTAAAAACATAAACATCTCATGGTCTTCCCACATAAAACCCAAGGACTCTGCCCCGATCCCACCACACGACTAGAATTTCATAAACAAGACGGTGGGACCGTGACAATAACCATTTACCTAAACACATACCTATAAATAGTCTATTTCAGAAAAACTGAAAATGGTGTTTAAAATGGTCTGTTAATTTGCCGTAGAATATGAATGCATGAAACTTTTGAAATAAAAATAAAATTATGCAAAAAGGCTAATTATTACTCCGTGAGCAAATTAAAGCCAATTGTGGCAAAGAAACATTTTAGGATAAATAAGGTTCACATTATATTACTGTTTCACAGTGTGATTATGGTGTACTACAAAATAAAAGATGACCTCGTTATGTTCCCTATGCGTCCCACAATGCCTCCCAAACAATTTACCGACTGTTTCAAGCTAGACAAAGACACCGAAAACCAATGGCACAATCTACCGGTCAAGTTGGATGATATCTCATAGGCCAATAAACAGCACGTATCACAGGTTGCCAGATTTATGGCGCAGCCCTGGCTGAGTGGATCCCGCAGTATATCACAGCACACTGAAGTGAACTCAAGTTATAGCCACAGACAGCGAGTCTAAACTGTCCTGTCATCAAAATTATGGAAAGCGAGACTAACAACGCCTGTGACAGCAGAGTATAGACCAATCTATCACTCCTGCAATACAGATTTACTGCTGACATGGAAGGCCCAGGGACAAATCGATTTCAAGCCCCTACCGTACATGCACATGCAAAAACACACACGCTGGCCTTATGGAGGAATGTGGTGGACGTGTGTGTGTGTTGACCATTCAATACTACAGTATGTAATGTACACACACATTGCTTGAGGAGACAACATCCATCTGAGTTATGGTGTCATTTTCACTGCAACAAACTTTTACTGCATTGAGCTGAAGTCACACGCATACACACAAACTCACCGAGTGGCGAGTAGTAAAACGGGAAGAGGGTGGGGTCGCTGGAGAACTCTGGAAGTGCGTAGAGCCCTCCAGGAACAGAGTTCCACATCGGTCTGCTTCTGGACATGTGCATTCGGATTCTGTCGTGAATAATCTGCAAGAACAACACGTACATCTTCATTGTGCCGCCTACGTGGTTAATACAAACGGTTTGAAGCCAGGGCTAAATAAATACAGCGAACAGTGTCTCGAACACGGTACATGTATTTAAATGACTGGAGAGAGCAATGGTGCATGTCCTCAGCACAGTAAACAGCCATCGGAACAGCATTTCATTCTAGCTTAAAGGACAGTGTCACATCTCAGCGAGTTTATGGGCATCCTTCAGTAAAGTGCTACTGTAACATTATGTCCCAACCAGGAGTGAGTTTCAAGAGACAAGCAATTTGTTAGTCCACACCGAATGTGAAATGCAGAGAGACGTGACACAATCACAGTCAATCTGAAAGCTGCAATCTTTTAGGTTTCAAAATAAACCAAAAAAAATGTATTGTGTGCTTTAGCCTGAATCACAACGGTTTAGCTTGTAATAATCATTTGTAAGTTGAGCTGTTGGCTACGATTTCACAGGAAATGTCAGTTTGAGGTCATTTGTTGAGGTCATGTAAACATGAGTACTGTATGTAAAGTAACCTGCAATTTTATGTTTCAAACAGAGATGGCGACAGAGAGGCAAAAGTTCCAGATTGCAAAAATGTTGCATATTGCGACGATGACGTCATTTGGGCCAGAGTCTGCGCAGTAGTAAGCGCGCGGTGGAGCCGCGGTAACAGGGTCCCGCCCATATTCCCTGATGACTCAATCGTAAAGGAAGAAATCATGTTACCACACCCCTTTTTATACGATCTTATAACAAACTAAAAGCAGACTTATCAGAAAAACAAACACTTAAATCATACATCAACGTAAAAATATATATAAACAATATATGTTTGTGGGGTGGATTCGTCGTGTCTGGTGTACACAGTAAGTGAAGCATCTCGCTGGTCTTGAGCTGTGGACCAGTGAAATGAACTCGGTGTGTCATACGTTCTGGTGAAAGTATCGGTTCATTTACAGAATTTTTACTCATGCTCCACTTCTCTGGATTTATTCAGATTTTACTCATGTCTGTCCCGATGTGAATGCACACACATGCCTCCAAGCTCTTCATTTACTTGCATGTAAGTGTTATACCAATTAAACTCTATTATTGATTTTTTACCGTTATTAGCATTATTATTAATAAAGGAAACATGTGGAGCATCTCTGCCTCTAGAGGCATTAAATTGAATTGCAATAACTGTGAATGTTTTAAAAGTCATTGGTTAAACAAAACAAATCTAGCCTTGTTCTAAAGTCGATTTGGATAAAGTGCCTGCTAAATATATAAGGGTGGGATTTTGGTGTAGGATAATACATTAATCAAATTGGTCAAACTGCATGGCTGGTCATCTTAACATGGTGTTGCCATGTAAAACAAAAGGAAAATAAAACAATTGTGATTGTTTCTTTCTTTACTACAAACCTACATGACATTTATCCCATTTATTTATGTCTTAGTACCAGTGTTGGGTGTAACTAGTTACTAAGTAATTAGTTCCTGTAATTTAATGACTTTTCCCTTGAAAAGATAAAGTAAGGGATTACTTTCATTTTTTTCTGTAATTTAATTACAGTTACTTCTGATGTAATTGAACTAAAACACTGTGTAATATATTCAATAGTGGAAACGACATCAAAATTATAAGTTTAACTTTAAAATGTATGATTTAATGTATCCTTTGCACATTTGTATTGCTCAGTTAATAAGAATATTTTATGTAGTTACTGCATTTATTATTTATTTGAATGAATTAAAAGAGCCGTTTCATGTTTATCCCTGAATCAATTCTAATCAAGGTGGATGTAGGATATAGAAAGTAATTAGTAATAAGTAATTAAATACTTTTTGTAGAGAGTAATTTGTACAGTAATCTAATTACACTATTGAATATGTAATTAGTAACTAGTAATTAATTACTTTTTCAGAGTAACTTACCCAACACATCTTAGTATTACATAAAATGACTGACTGCACCTTTAATGTCACACTAAGAAATCCTCTTTAATTCACTTCGCCCGTGTCTTTCTGTTTCTCTGTCTTTGTGTCACCGCTCTGGAATGAACAGTCTAAGAAAATCAGTCTGGTGTCTGCTCTCGGAATTTCACAGCGAGTCACTCGGCTCAAAGTGCTTCGAGCGGAACAGAAGCGAGGGATTAGAAAAGCTCCAGATGCAGACAAGGGTCTCAGACTCAGCAACCAGAAAAACACAGCATGGTCTGCTCACATGAAATGCACGCAGTTGTGTTTTTTTAATGGAGGAACACGTGAAAGAGGGTTTTCAGGTTAGATTATGGCACCTTATTGTATTTATTTGTTTTCTGATAGGGTCATAACAATGCTGAATGCAAATGAGAAATGGCAACTTCTCGTATCATTGCTATTACAATACAATTTTGAGCCAATGCAGTTGTGGTAATATCAATTCAGAAGCATTCTGGAAATGAGTTGAAAACAGCTTTAGTGTGTCTACCAGCTTCACCACCATCACCATGGTGATCACAAATCCTGCTCTCGGCCTGATTTCTGAACACATTTATAGTTCATAACGTCTGGCAGTTCTCAGTCTGGTCTTGTTATTAAAAGACACCACCTTCCAACACCTTCCCGAGATGAAGAATCGCAGCATCCAAGAGCAAACCTGACGTCTAGCCGGCCAAAGCTGGCCTGTGTCCTAAAAAAGTTCTCAAAGAAAGTGTCAGGATGCGAGGGAATGTTTGTGTAAATCCGTATGCATTTGTGCGTGTGTAGGAGAGGTCTTGAAAAGAGCCAGTGTGTTTGATCACGACAGCTAGCATCTCTTTATGTGTGACAGCAGCAGGTGATGAAAGCGTTCGAAGAAAACAGAAGACGCCAGAAAGGGAGAGAGACGGAGTGAGAAAGAAACTTTCCAATCCATGCGAGATTAGCACAAACCACAAAAGTTTCCATTTAGTTCAAAATGGAAGTTTGGGAGGAGCTTTTTTAACTGATCCTGTCAAACAATATAAAGGGAAAAGGCAAGAAAGCAACTTGTTTTATTTTTTATTATTCAACTCAATATTATATTATTCAACGGAATTGGCAATTTCACTTATTTGATTAGTGCCCAAGAAGTGATGCAGAATCTTAAAGGTCCAATGTGTAATTTGTCTTTAGAGGTGTATAAAGGCCTCACACAATAAAGCGTTATGTTTTTATTATCTTAGAAACTCTACAGAGCGCGTTTCGTAAATATATGATCTCTTTCGGCAATGAAGCGAAAACGTGACGACTTCTTTGTCCTGTGAGAGCCGCCTTAGTGCTTCGGAAGGGAGGCGGCGGAGTGAGCCGTTGGTTGCAATTCGCAACCTCACCGCTAGATGCCGCTACATTTCTTACACTGGACCTTTCAGCTGCAGTGTGAAATATGTTTTTATTCATTTTCCAGATCCTGAACCGTTTGAAACTTAAATTATATTTGAAATCCTAGATGTTCAATCGGTTCTCAAACAATTCCGAAATACAAAACTAACTGGCAGTTTTTCATTTCTTCATATTCTTTGTAATGCACATCTCTTTCTGCTGTTAGTCAGGACTAACCTCTAGTGTGGTCAAGACTATCTTTGTGACAGAGGAGAAGTAGGCGTCCCATAAGAACTGGGTCTGCTGCCGCAGGGCCAAGATTCTGTCAGGACCTACAGACCTGGTGATAGATGGAACCTGAGAGAGAGAGAGAGAGAGAGAGAAATGGCGCTCAGTTCAGCATACTTACATTCTCCAAAGATCCAGTGCTTTTGGATTTACATGAGACTGGATTTATAAGGGAATAGGTTTGAATGTGGTCAACAGTTTACATACACCTGCTTCTTAGTTCTGTACAATGGTACCTAGACAATTTGTGACAGTCTTATGATTTGTAATAGTTGTTGAAAAGTTTCATGTTGTCCACTGGTGTTCAGAAAAATCCAGGTCCTTATAATCTTTGTTTTTGAGCATATTTGAGATTCATCTTTTTACACTGAGGACAATCAAGAGACTCAACTATTACAAACGATGCAGACATTAGGTGATACTCAAGAAGTCAACACCATTCCAGACAAGTGTTATCACTTACTTATTACTACCTCACTGTGACAAGCCAAGTGTCTGATCATGTAATAGAAACCGTTGAAACCAGTCCTATGTTAATATTGAATGTTTCTGATGCTGGAAATCAAAGGATTTCTGAGCAATCATTTTCACAGTTTAGTTTATTGTCTTCTAACACTGTAGCAAAAGTTTCGAGCTCTGAAAGTTTCAGTGTTGTTTTATAGTCCAATAAACTCTTTTATCTTGAAAGATCAAGGAAGTGTAGATTCCTTGTGATCCAACCATTTCAAAAGGATAATGCCAAACAAATGACCCGTGCTTCTCAAAAGGTTTACAGATATTTGCTTTATTTATTGCTGCTGTATACTTGTGATCATTGTGTGTTGGTTCAAATGTGTATTTGTATTTTTTGTGTGCATGAAAATGGTCTACAATGCTCTTATAGAGTCTCATTAATTGTGATAACACAAAACTACCATTAAAAAATGACAGTTCTGTCAAAATGATTGACAATAATCATGCAGTTGAGATTAGCCGTGTGGTTCTTTTCTGTGCAAAACTCCCTGCCCATCCATGCAGGCGGCATGAATAAGAGTGGGGAGGGCAGCGATAACCCACCTTTAAGGTAAACAGAACAGAACAAACAGACGTCATTTGATTTTAATGACATTGAAGTGTAACACATAATTGAAATGCAATTGACACTTATGAAGAGAAATATCAGAAAGCCGAGTCCTGCTTGTAAATGAAGTTCTAAACGTAGGTTCGGGAGGAGCCTAAACATTCAGTCCTGTCAATCATAATCAAGGGGGGGGGCTCAGAGCTCGTGCCCCCTTCGAGGACAGCAAGGCAAGTTTATTCACCATTTTCTAGGAAGACCGAATAGGCGAACTCGTGAAATTTGAAGTGGAGTTGGGGAAGGAGGAGGGTAATTTGCTTGTGAGCGATAAGCTGCTAATATCTGAATGAATTTAAAACAGAAGCTGTGATAGCATCATATTTCTATAGGCACAGTAGATGTGGATCAGCTGATGCGAGCTTGACTCACGTGACCTGCCAGAACTATCGCTATACGCTAGATTTTATGTAAATGTGTTTTCTTTTTAAGTCAGAAGTGAACTCATCGATTGCATTATTTAAAAACTCAGCCAAATATGAAGATATCAATTGCATCTGCAAATGTAGGCTTAATTTTCTTCTGTATTTGGGGGGAATAATAAATTGACTTTTGTTTTAAACGTGTGATTCAATTTTCTTCAATAAAGCCATTACGGCACTTAAAGAGTCCTCATTCATGGCTCTGCGCTCCTCCTTGTGAGAATTTCACTGGCATTTAATTAAACTTCCCAGTGCAGTGAATGGTCACTTCAGAAAAAGCAGGATTCGCAGTCTACTGCTGCTGAAAAGAGAGAGGGATTGAAAGAGGTAAAGAGGTAAGATCAAAATATACTGCAAGTCTCAAATCTCAACACTTGCTTGAACTATTTTTTCATTTGATCAATTTATAATACAATTCCTGTGAAACTGCTCTGTGTTTGTGAGATGTTTATGTGATGGAATGATTTTGGAGTTATTTGGCACTGGTGGTCTGATGTGAATGCATGTATACCTGCAGCAGTAATCTCTCATCCCCGATGATGGCCGCTTTACTCCAGTCAATGACCTCTGAGAACGGCAGCTCCCATCCGTTACTCAACAGCACAGGAATACAGGCCGCCTGCGCAACACATACACACACACATCAAATCTACACAACTGCAAAAGAATACTTTCACAGACTTTATTTCAATCAATGCAAAGTTGTGAGAAATGTTCACAGACAATCTGAAACATTACATTTCCCTAAATTGGAGGGTTCCTTGCATGTTCTCCTTACTGTCCTTCCTTAGAAATGAGCTATTTCTATCTACATACACCGCCGGTCCCTTTACATGGAATTCACCATGTTGTTTCTACAGTAGCCCTAAACAGACCATAGCCCTGTGTCAGCAACCTTAGTGCTTAGAAAGGGAGGGGTGTAGTGAGCCATTGGTTGCAATTCGCAACTCCACCACTAGATGCCGCTAAAATTCACACACAGGACCCTAAAAGGTTTGATTTGGGGTTCTTTTAAGTTTTTATTGATCCACTGATAACGTTGTCATGGTTTCTTGCACTGAAGTCATAAATCAATTTTTTTGTCATTTAGCCTTTCTCCGGCCCTTAGAATTAAACAAGTATTTTTTCCTTTTCACAAAGCAAAAACGATAGGAAGGTCTTCTTTTGAATCACACAAGACGGACAACAAGGACATTCAAGTTTACTGGCTTTTTGGAGGATAAAACACTCATAACGCTCAAAGAGACACAGAATTGCCTCATTCAAGGATCCTGCTGTACATTAAACTAAACTAAACATAATCAAACACAGCAAGGTTGAATAGAAATTGCACATTCACACGCAAAAAAACCTGTCATATCTCAAAAACTGCACACTTCTCATTGAAACACATGCAGTTAAGTTTCAGCTCAGTTTATTTGTATGCGCCGTGTGTGTCGTTTTAGTGCCTGGTTTACTAAATGCATTATGCAAATTAGGTAACAATGTAAACGCACCAACAAATGAGTCCAATTCCTTATGTTGTAGCCCGGTTCTGGATACCAGGTTGTGGATGGGGATGCATGGGTATGACTGAATCGGCCCTTTACATGTGCACTCCAATGCACCTCAACCATCACAGTCTCATTTAATCATCAATTCATGAAAAACTGTTGCTATGATAAAAGGAAAATGTGTGTTTAAAAACCTGGTTTGTAACAGCTCAATGCTAATCTCACCAGGCAAGTGCAGAGTCAATTTAATAACATGGTTGGCTTAACAGATTTCTTTAAATGCTGTCATTAAATATTAATACTGTGCTCATGGCAGCTTATAGTAAAGTAATAATAGTCTCCCAGACCGGAAGTTAAAATGATATTCATTTTCTTTATAAGGAAATTCATTTTTAATAATAACTTATAAGATTCCTAAATGATGAAGACATCTAGTAAAAATTTCTAGTGAAACTTCAAAATAAGATTAAACATTAATGCACACACTTATGATTTGACTTCTGAATCAATCAATCATTTTCCAATGGAGCTGTATGGATCATTTTTAACTGATGACTTTGAGGTTATGGTTTTCTTATGAGCTAGATATGATCTTTTACTCTTTGTTTGTGTTCAGCTGCAAGGAAGTCATGTACACCTGGGATGGCATGGAAAGTCTTATTCGGCATCCAAAATCTTTGTCCAAAGTTTCTAAAATACATTAAAAAATCGGATAAAAATATTTTTAAAATGCTTCCAAAAACCCTGTTTTTGATGGTTTGATTAAAGGGACAGTTCCCCAAAATGACCCAAAAATGAAAATTCTGTCTTCATTCTCACCCTCTAGTTTATCCAAACGGGAGTCAATGTTGGCCAAGAACTGTTTGGGTATATACATTCTTCCAAATATCTCTCTGTGTGTTCACCAGAACAAAGAAATTCATGCAGATTTGGAACAACCTACTTTCTAAATGATTCCATCACTCCTGGTATTGTACACAGCTGCTGTAGGTTTGGATGAGACAGTCTTGTAATTCCAGATGACACCTGTCTGTCTAGCAGTCGTATGGAAGGAGGATTGTCCTGAAGATATCTGGAGTCTTTGGTAATCCCAGCTGACCTTTCACACAGCCATCCCCCCTCCCCACCATCCAACGCACGCACACACACACACACACACACACACACACGCGCGCACACACGCACACACACGCGCACACACACACTTTTCTCCTTGTATATTTCTAAATGGAAATGGTTGACAACAGTAAGACTGTCCCACAGTCCCAATGTCCCCACATACAGCACCATCTAAAAGCCTTTTGATGTATGTATTTCAAAGTGGTCCCATCAGAGAGCACAACACAACTGACTTACAACTGAGAGAGATGCTAAAATACTGAGAGAACTCAAACACCATGTGTTTACCTCCCATTTTTGACTGACAAATATCATTTCTGACAACCTAAAGATGGGCCTGAGACATTTCTGTCACAACTGTCTTCTTGAAATGTTTCATGTTATACAGTTACTTCAATGTAACATGATCAATGGCCTAATGATTATCTGACCTGATTTTAAAGTGATAGTTCACCCCAATATGAATCATTTCAAACCTGTATGCCTTTCTTTCTTCTGCAGAAGACAAAAGAAGATATTTTAAAGAATGTTAATTCACTATGTTACCAACATAGAGATTGTCTCAATTTACAGGTTTGATAAAACGTTAATTTTGGACCCTGCTCACAGCGCAGGATGAGAACAATCATGTAAATAATTTCATAGAGAGAGGAATAGAAAAGGAGTGAGAGAGAGAGAGAGAGAGAGAGAGAGAGAGAGAGAGAGAGAGAGAGAGAGAGAGGGGGGGGGTTTATTAATAGATCTCTCTACCTCTCCTCTTCAATATAAGAATCACTGGGTGTTTGTGAAAAGATGACAGAATGTCAATACCAATAACCTTTACATCAGTGTAGTGTAACCTCAGGGCTCAAAACTGCCGAGCCCTAAAAACATTTAAGCCAATGAAATGAATGAAAGACTTTTAGACAGGCAAAGTTTAGAGAAACTGACCTGCAGGGCCTCTAGAAAGCGGAAGGAGCCGAGCCGCCTGCCCCGAGGAACAAGACAAAAACTGGAGTTGTGCAGCAGCTCCTGATAATCAAACCTGTGGACAAACAAACACAAAATGCCAAAATCATTAGATTGAAACGATCCTTTTATCCCTCAAAATGTACTGTGCACATAGTTATATAACACTTTTAATTTAGGCTGTTTAATTGATTTATTTAAATGTTTGTTTTCAAATACACACATAAGTGGCCAGTTGTAAAAACAGTGAGAGGAGCCTATGATAAGATTAACTCCTAAATTCTAAATCCTAAAAAATTATCACTCACAGTACACCCACCCACAACAAGCAATACAAGAGCGAATAGAATAGAATAGAATAGAGAAGAATAGAATAGAGAAGAATAGAATAGAGAAAAATAGAATAGAGAAGAATAGAATAGAATAGAGAAAAATAGAATAGAGAAGAATAGAATAGAGAAGAATAGAAAAGAATAGAATAGAATAGAGAAAAATAGAATAGAGAAGAATAGAATAGAGAAGAATAGAATAGAATAGAGAAAAATAGAATAGAGAAGAATAGAATAGAGAAGAATAGAAAAGAATAGAATAGAATAGAGAAGAATAGAATAGAGAAAAATAGAATAGAGAAGAATAGAATAGAGAAGAATAGAATAGAGAAGAATAGAAAAGAATAGAATAGAATAGAGAAAAATAGAATAGAGAAGAATAGAATAGAGAAGAATAGAATAGAGAAAAATAGAATAGAGAAGAATAGAATAGAGAAGAATAGAAAAGAATAGAATAGAATAGAGAAGAATAGAATAGAAAAAATAGAATAGAGAAGAATAGAATAGAGAAGAATAGAATAGAGAAGAATAGAAAGAATAGAATAGAATAGAGAAAAATAGAATAGAGAAGAATAGAATAGAGAAGAATAGAATAGAGAAAAATAGAATAGAGAAGAATAGAATAGAGAAGAAATAGAAAAAGAAAGAATAGAAAAGAAGAATAGAATAGAGAACAAAAATAGAATAGAGAGAATACGAATAAGAAGACTAGAATAGAGAAGAACAGAAGAAGAAATAGAATCAGAAATAGAGAAAAATAGAACAAGAGAAGGATAGAATAGGAAGAATAGAATAGAGAAAAATAGAATAGAGATAGAGAATAGAAAATAGAAAAGAATAGATAGAATAGAAAGTAGAATAGAAATAAGAATGAGAAGAATAGAATAGAAAATAGATAGAGAAGAATAGAAATAAGAAGAATAGAATAGAAAAATAAATAGAGAAAAGAATAGAGAAGAATAGAATAGAGAAGAAATAGAATAAGAAGAATAGAATCAGAGAAGAATAGAACACAACAGAACAGAACAGACGAGAGGAGNGTGCTAATTATGAGTTACCATTTTTCCTGGATGCCTCTGAGTCAGGATCCAGTGCACACGGTGTATTATTCCAAAAAGACCAGGGTAGGAGAAAAGTTCTGATGTATGCCAGTGTACTGTTAGACTGTGTGGAGCAGAGACAACCTATTTGTTCTAGGTTCGCAGCAGGCCTGGCTAAAGTAATACACAAGACTTCACACATTGTAATGGGCCACCCACTGACAATACTCACCACACACTCCATCATGTCATTCGTAAATTCAGCATCATTCACATTTTCACCACTGAGACAGAGAAGAATAGCTAAGATTTTGACCAGTCCCAATTTCACGTATACACATAAAGGCATTAATATGGCTGATTTGATGGGAGATGGACAGCCGCATGATTGTGCACCCATCACTGAGAGAGCATCCTAAGTAAGAGAAGATCTGTCTGCGGTGCCATTGACAACCCCACCGCAAGTTATGACATTGTTCACAGATGGTTGTTGTTTCAGAGCAGAGGATGGGAGCCTGAAGGCAGCCTATGCAGTAGTTGAACAAGTGGGAAGCTCATTAGTGACAAGGAATGCAGGGAAGTTAGAAGGAAAACAGTCAGCACAGAGAGCAGAGATGATAGCAGTGACAAGAGCCCTGTACTACGCTGGTGAGACCCGTGTGAACATATATTCCGATTCAGCATATGTTGTAACAGCTGTCCACGTGGAATTGCCCTTATGGCAGAGGTGTGGTTTTATCACATCCTCAGGTCGACCAATCACGCATGCATGCGAAGCCAGAGACCTTTTAGAGGCTCTGATGATACCCAAAGAGGTAGCAGTTATTAAATGTCCAGGACATTCCAAAAATGATTCCCCTATCACTGATGGAAACAATGCAGCTGATCTAGCTGCCAAAACTGAAGCTGGCTATGTTGCAACTCAGCAGGTGGTAAGATCAGATAGAGCCTGTAGTGATCTTTTGCCTCGTTTCACTCGAGAATATTTGGTCAAAGAACAACAGAAATCTGCCCCTGAAGAACAATCAGTCTGGTCACAGCATGGAGGCATCTGTGCTAGTGATGGTCTATGGCAAGCGCCAGACGGACGCCCGGCATTGCCTGTCTCTCTGACCGGTTCAATGTTAACACAAGCCCATGGGGTAAGCCATGTCAGTGACAAACAAATGATGAGAGCTCTCGAACATTGGTGGCATCCATTTTTGCAATCCATGGTGTCAGGTCATGTGACGAGTTGTTGTATCTGTCAGGAACACAATGTAAAACCTAGCATCAAACCCAAACGGGGGTGTTTCCCTTTGACATCTGGTCCAGGGGAAGAAATTGTGATTGACTTCACAGACATGATTACACGAGTACATGGCAAACGCTATGTTTTGGTGATTGTTGATTATTTCACTGGTTGGCCAGAAGCATATCCTGTCGGCCGAGAGGACAGTACGGCCGTAATAAAGTGTCTAATCAACCATTACATTCCACACTATGGGTTCCCACGACGTATCAGATCTGACAATGCCACCCATTTTAAAAATGAACATTTGAAAATTGTTGAACAGGCTCTAGGCCTAACACATGCGTATGGTACGGTTTACCATGCGGCCAGCCAAGGTAAGGTTGAACGTTTAAACCTGACAATTAAACTAAAATTGGCTAAAATCTGTGCACAGACTAAATTGAACTGGCTGTCAGCTTTACCCATTGCTCTCATGTCTATTCGTTCTTCTGTCAACAGGATCTCAGGCTTTACACCTTTTGAATTGCTTACAGGTCGTCAATTTCCAGGACCAACCACGGCGTTGAGAGAGGACACAGTGCAGCCATTGTCACATACTGTGTATTTTGATAAACTAACAGCTCTGATTCGAACCTTTTCCCATCAGGTAACTCCTGTACCAGCACAACCGGAGGAACTGCCATCTCCAGTCACGACAGACTGGGTCAGGATCAGAACATTCCGTAGAAAGTGGAGTGAACCACGTTGGTCTCAACCTCTACGTGTAACAGCTCGCACCTCACATTGTGTGCAACTCCAAGGCAAAGGAGATACTTGGTTCCATTTAACATCCTGTGTAGCTTGTGACCCCCCTTCTAGGTCTCTTGCTGACACTGGTTTGGACCTGAGGACTCAGGTCCAAGAGAGGGAGGATACAGAGAGTGACGGTAAAACAGACACTGAAATTGCCACTGGACAACACCAACAGCTCCAAATTATACACAAAACAGGCGATATTTTCACAAGCCCACACACAGAACCATTAGCTCATTGTGTAAGTGCTGATTGTGCATACGGGGCAGGTATTGCAAAGCAGTTTAAGGAAAAATTTGGAGTGGAGAAAGTAAGGTGTCAACATAAAAAACCGGGTGAGTGTGCAGTAACCCAGGAAAGAGACAGGACTGTGTTTCACCTAATAACCAAAGAACAATACACTGATTTACCAACATATGATTGTTTCACAGAAAGCCTGAAAAACATGAGAGATTGGTGTGTGGCTAATAGAGTAAGAAGTATCTCAGTACCCCGGCTGGGGTGTGGTCTAGATAAACTAGACTTCAAGAAAGTGCAAAAGATTCTGAGTGAAGTGTTCACGGACGTGAACATACAAATAACCATTTATTCCTTATAATCAAGTTTTCATTATTGTGTGATTTTGAGTGTTTTTCAATGTTTTTCAATTTTCAGGTTTAAAAGTGTATTTTTAAGAGTGTTTTCTTACAAGTTTTAAGGTATTAAGTTTTAAGAAGTGTTGATTTTGAAAAGATAATAAGACATTACTAGAGAGGGTGAATACAACAGCAACAAGATGAAGCTGTGGGAAAATTGGAAATTATTGGGTTGATTTGCCTAGACAGCTATTGAAAAGAAAGAATCTCCACCCCCATACAGTATGCCTTTGTTATCAAGTGATCTAGCAGAAGATGAAGGAGAAGATGATGTGTGACCTCTTACGAGGACAAGAGAGGGAATTGTGGAAATATTTTTCAGTTAAAAGTATGATTTAATTATCAATATAATCAATAAGTGTTTTCTTTCATTAAATCATTAAGCTGTGTGCTTTTATCATATGCTTGCTATTTTACTCAGTGAAAAGTTACTGTGGCAAACGGAGTGAGACAGGATAAGTGGGGGTTGGAACCATAAATTATCTAGATAAACACACACACATATAAAGAGTCACAAAGAAAAATAAATGTTATGAATCAATCCACTGCATATGTTCTAAGTATAATCATGAGTTGTGATGTGTTTTAATGAATCATAGGATTAAGAAACAACGCTATATAATTAAAAACATTAGATGATTAAGTGTTTTCTTTTTACTAAAAGAATGTTAAGAATGTTGGTGTGTTGTCCGGCCACAATAAACTGTTTTTAGGAGACCACTCCTTGGGGGAGGGAGAACATTCCTAAGGACTGGCGATTGACCACAGGATATACGTTTTGAAATGTTATTTTACAGGAACTAAGAAAAAGGACTTCACGGTGATTGGTGGAAACGGAGCAGCACTCCTTAAAAGGCAGAGGAGGAGTCAGAAGATACGAGCGACGTCACATACTTTATAAATATGGGTGTATTTGAATATTTTGGGTTGTTGGTTTTTCGGAGGTCGTCTGACAACCCAAAGCTTTGTTACTCCTTTTTACATCTGATAATAAACTTCTAATCGATTTTGAAGAACGTCTCAGTACAAATTTTTGAACATGCAGGACTGCCTTTAAAGTCCAACAGTATCTAATAAATAAGCACTAGTATCTCATTTTTAGGTACTAGTATCTAATGAATAAGTACTAGTATCTAATGGAATAGTTACTAGTAACTAAAAAAATAAGTACTAGTAGACTAAAAATAGATACTAGTAAACGTCAAGGGTTAAATGACAAAATTGCTTGCCATAGACAGACCCGCTCAAATGATGTCTGGACTGTGTGTTTTCATATATTCAGTAGATATCACAGAACGTTGAGTTCTGTACCAGAGGTGTGTAAAGTGCCTTCCTGCAAAGGTTAGAGAGATGATAGGGATGAAAATAAATGGGCTCAATAAGGCACTGTGTGTGGGGATTTCACGGTGTGACCTTGCAAGATTATATGAATAGTCCCAGAGTGAGTGAGAGACTGATATGAGAAGTGTGAAAAACAGACACAAACCCATTGAGGAGAAAGAGTGTGTAAGATAAGTCCTCTGTTCACTGCAAACAAGCTACTAGATCAAAAGATTTGTGCTTGACGATTTGGTTGTCCCTCTTTTATACTGCCCTTGTTTTCCAGCTGTTTTCTTTTACCCTTTTTATGTCTTTTCTGACAGACAGCTCCGTGCACGTCATAGAAGATGCCTCACACATTATGATGTTGTCATGGTACAGTGAAAGTGAAACCCTCACAAGAATGTATTTAATGGATGTAAATTATAGGTTGCATGTTCCACTGTTGCCATGCCAACAAGTTAAAGTTTTTTGTAATAAACTACTAACATTGAGAAATTTTGGACTGTAGTGAACAAAAATTACGTTTTGGGGAAGGCATTTTAACCGCAGCTGCACAACAGTGTTCTACTAGAGTATATACTGCAGTTTATTTCTTAAAAATAATTGTATTTAGTATTGCTCTGCATATTTAACCCAAGGTCGACGTATGGCTGGTTAGCACTGTTAGTTTATCCCTGCTAATAGATACTGTAACTGCCATATCTGCCATATCATATACTGCAATTCCACGTTTATAAAATAGATGTTGAAATTGAACTAAACTTTTTTTTTGCAGGAAATCTGATAAATATCCGGCATTGTGACGCAGCTCTCCTGCTTCTGATCCCCCATTCAGACATGTTCTATATGTGACATTCGCTGGTATATACAACAGTTTATTTCAACTGACTATGCCACCCTGGTGGGGGTGCCAGACGAAATCCACCCAATAAGGACACAGGTACGTTACACCAATTGAAGGCAATGGAATAACGCACAGTGAGACGTGAGTAACAATACAAAAATATATTTTATTCTATAAACATCGATAAAATTGTCTCCTTCAGGAGCACATCACAGGATCAAAAAAATGATTCTCCAGGGGTCCAGTTTAGCAGGAACAGGGAGGCCGATGGCTACTCGGGAGGTAGTCTAGACCTACCACCATTAACATCAACTCCAAATCACACTCACACCGTGAAGAGGTTGTGTCACAACACACAGCAATCTGTGAAACACGCACCAAAGAAAGCAACTAGCCTTCCCTGCCCGTCACTGGCTCCTGGAGAAAGGAATAAAAGAAACAAAAACAAATAACCAAGGTAACAGAATAAATCAACTCAAATAACAAATAACCAATATAACAGAAATGAATCAACTCAAATATAATCAAAACAAACAAAGAAAATAGTTGTGTGGAGTCACAAGGTTGAAGCTATCGGCCTCCACGACCCTCAAAACAACAAGCCGTAAGCATTACATGCAAAGTTTCATAGGAGAGGAAGTAAAGCTGTCCTCAGGCAAAACAGCAGCGGCGTCAGATGCAGAGTCTTCAGCATAAGATCAGTCCAGAGCTAGAGTAGTATTTAGTTTTTCAATTAGAGTAAACGACCACACCTGAAACTATATGGTTGCTCCAACAAACGCCGTAGCTTAATGTACCAACCAGTACTCACACACCCGCTTTTGTTGCCATTACTGCAAGCGAGCTCCGCCATCAACTTGCCACAATGCCGATGCCACCAGCTCTACTCTACTCTACTCTACTCTACTCTACTCTACTCTACTCTACTCCTACCTCATTGGTCTGCCAATCATAGTGTGCTGATTACACCTCATTGGTCTGCCAATCACACCAAACCTTGGACCAACAGCTGAAAGGTTGTTCAACCTGCCACATATATCTATCTGATGCCAAAATATTTGAAATTGATACTGTGTGGGCAACTATTTTCTTGTGTGGTAAGAACAGTAAGCAGTATGTTTGTTTGTATCCCTGCACTTACACTTCGCTCTAATATTAGTGTGTTTTATTATCGTTACTTATCATTGTCCTTGCTAACTTATCGTAAGTTGGAATTGCACTTCAAACCCGGTGAGTTATGGCTTCTATTCCTATTATTGTTACTTGAACCTCATGTCATATGTTTAGCCTTCTCTGTCAGCGGCGAGGGTTTTATATGCGATAATTGCAGGGAAATAGTTAGGCTGACAGAGAAGATCTTAGAATTAGAGTTTCACATCCAATCTTTATCTGAGGATAGTAAGAGTTTAACGACCATAGAAAACACTTTGGATGTGACCAACATTAGCGCACATAGCTCGGTTCTGGTTGAAGATCCCCTGGGAGCTGGGAAACGTCGTGACTGTGAGACAGCGTAGTCGCAGGACTCAACCATTCCGATTACAGTCTCGAACAGGTTTGCCCCGCTCAGTGACGCACTGACTGAGAAACCTGCTGAAAGTGCCCTAGTTATTGGTGATTCTTGTCACGGTCCCACCGTCTTGTTTATGAAATTCTAGTCGTGTGGTGGGATCGGGGCAGAGTCCTTGGGTTTTATGTGGGAAGGCCATGGGATGTTTATGTTTTTACCTCTCATGTGTTTTTCCAGTGTCTCGTCTCTGTTCCCGCCATCTCGTTTCCTCGTTATCCTTCCCTAAGTGTTTGATTACCCACACCTGCCCTGTGTCGTTATCCCTCGTTTGTCTTCCCTTTAAATACCCTCTTGTTTCTTTGTCTTGTGCTCGTGGATCTGGATTTGCATGGGTTGAATAAACATCAGCTTTATGAGAGGTGATTCCATCCATCTGTTTATGTTTGAGGGTCTTCAGTTGACCACATAAAACTTTGTAAAGAAAATAAAACAAAACAAACTCTTTCAGTTCAATGACTAATAACGGCTTATTAACAACAGCTTGTTAACAACGGCTTGATGGTGAAGCACAAACAGCAAGACTACGAATGTCTGTGAAATCTAGGCTAACTGAGATTAGGAGCATAAAAGTAGTTTTAGCCATAAAATGACGTAAACAATGCATTTGTAAAAAACGACTTCGTTTAAAGGAGTATTTTCTCCTGACTTTCAGCAATACCAGATATATCAACACAGATAGTGTTGCATTTAGTGGGTTTCTCATTTCTCATTTCATTTTTGATTAAGGTGGCTTTTGCATCTGAACTCTTAGGATATTTTACACTGTAAATAACACATTATAATTTTGAGATCGAGTTGTCAGTTATAATACTAAAATTAATTATTTTATTTACACTGCATTTTATTCTTTTGCACAAAAATACAGAGAGCTGGTTTCCTAAACATCGATTTCAATCTTTGATATGGCCTTACTAAGTCAATATATTAAAATTATATTTTTACAGAATGTTTTTTATGTTTTTTTTTATTATGTATAATTTTTTGCATGAAAACAGTAAATAACAAAGAAATGACTTAAGCTGCGTTTTCACAGGCAAGGTCACATATGTGTCAAACACCACAGAATCTAATGTACTGAACCTTGAGCTGAAGTAGCAGCTTGTCCAAGATCTCCAATTTCAGAATAAAAGCCTCCCATATAGTCATCGTAACCTGCAGATAAAAGTGACATTTAAAATTATATTGGTATTTGTCAACAAATTATGCTTTGTCACTTAAGTGTCTGTGACATGAGTTAATATACTGTACCTTCAAAAGATGAATTATCACTAGGTATGACAAATCCTTCCTCCAGTTCTGGGTTTTCACATCTACTTTGAGTATAACACTGACTTACCCTAATCCTTGAAAGCAAACACAGACAACATTAAGGCATATTAAAATATGAACAATAAGACCTTGCTCAGCATTAACTTCTGGTGGTCAAAACTAGAAAACACAGAATACTTCTTGACAGCAGGAAGTGTGTCTTTGGGTTTGTTTGAGAACTGCTGCATGCTGCATGTTTCATTATTCATCATCATCTAAAAGAAAAAAAGCAAGTGTCACTGTTATATTTGAAACGTTAATGAATCTTTCTAACGGACTACACATTTCTTGACAATTATTTACATATAATCATTAGTAGTCAAATTCAAAACACCGACCTTCAAGCGTTTCACAGGAGTCTCTGTGAGTCTCACATTCCTCATTTTCATATCTTTAAGGTATGATGAGAAAGTGGACTGATTTGCTGGTCTTTTCAGTATAATTTCAACTCCAACTTTGCCTAAAGGGTTAACTAAATTAATCACATCGATTCGAAACACAGAAAAAAGTGAGTCATGTAGAAAGTTTAGTACTCACAACAGTCATGTCCACAGAGCTCCTTGTTTCTGCAGAGATGATTACACTGTCTCTTTAAAGTATCTGGAGTAGTTTGATCTATTATGAACCAGAGAATGTGTCATATAAGAGCCCAACACACTAATGATTTTTGTAATTAGAGTGATTATGTGCGGCTATAAATATAAAAAACTGGAATACATACAATATATTAATTACTAGTTACTAATTACATATTCAATAGTGTAATTAAATTACTGTACAAATTACTTATTACTAATTACTTTCCATGTCCTACATCAACCTTGATTAGAATTGATTCAAGGATAGACATGAAACGGCTTATTTAATTCGTTCAACTAAATAATAAAAACTACACGAATTATTCTTATTAACTGACCAAAGTATTACAAATGTGAGAAGGATACATTAAAGCATACATTTTAAAGTTAGACTTATCATTTTTATGTCATTTCCTCTATTGAATATATTACTCAGTATTTAGTTCAATTACATCAGTAGTAACTAATTAAATTACAGAAAAATAAGAGTAATCCCTTACTTTACTTTTTCTAAAGGAAAAGTAATTAAATTAAAGTAACTAATTATTTAGTAACTAGTTACACCCAACACTGACTGTACTGTACATGCACAAGACTCCATAGAATGTCAATAAGCTAATGCAGTTTATACCAGTTGTACCTCTGTCTGAGGACTGATCATGTTGTTGTTGTTGTTGTTGTCTAGGACTGTGAACTCTGTTTGTCTGAGTTGTCACTACTGGGTTTTCTCTAAATGGTTTCAGAACCCTCTGCATTCTCCATGTAGGGCTCTGTATGATGTGAGATTCAGTGCCAAAACTCTTCTCTCCTAAGAAGAAGGTGCTGCACTTCTTCTGTATGTCCAGACCCACTATATCAACATCAATTCATTATTGCCAAATCTGACAATCTACATGTTTATGTTTGCGCTATTGGAAAGATTAAAATGTTTATTGAATAATGCCTTTAAACACTGACCATATTCAGAGCTTATCAAATGAATGTTGATCTCCTCTCCCTTGGATATTCTCTCCACCTCAATTCTCTTTGACCATTTCCCAGACTTCAAGAGCACTGCATCCCTGAAAAAAAAAGCTACTATTCCATCTTTTATTTGGGTATTTGATATTTTGCAAATGATTTTTACATCTCATAGAGCTTACATAATTTTCTGTTGGAAAACAACATTATTGTCACAGTCCCCAATAATGATTGTGACATGATGGTGGTCTGGTGCTGTCTGTTTCACTGCCATCTCTTTAAAATTCTTTGAGTTCACAGTGACAACAATCTCAGCTGTGGACACATTGTATCGTTGAATCTAGAAAAAAATATTCAAAACAACATTCTAATCGGCCTAAAAATAACTTTTAAATGTTTCTCTTTTAACATAAAAATTCAGAAATGTTACCTGTTCCAAATTCACTTCATATTTTGGAAGTTTGCTGACGGCTTCCTTTATTTGGTTTCCAAAGGGAGGATGTCGGTTCACAATCTGTCAAAAATGATCCGTCATTATTACAGATGGGAAATTACATTTTAGGAAATGTATTTTTATATAGTTATGGGTTTAGGCCTACTAGCTCTAGCTCTCTAGGACTGGTCTCCTCAATTTTGCTGAATGTTGTAAGCCCTGCATTCACCATGGCTGTGGCAAATGACTGCCCTGCAGTACAAAAGAAACCACAAATATTCAACAAATCTATTAAATATCCAGTATATAAAGACACTATTGTTTTCTATATGAAAATAAATTTCAAGTTCTAAGGAGGAGTTCCCCAACCTATCTTCTCAAGCTGCTTGGAAACATAAGGTGAGTTTTCCCACAGTTTGGCTCTGAAACATTTGGCAAGTATCAAAGAGTTGAGCTGAGCAGAGAAATTCTTTTGGGAGTGATGACGGAGAAACTCAGTCAGATCTGGTAGAGACCAAAAACACCACAAAAAAACAGTACACTTACAATGTCAAAGCCATGTCATCAGAGAAAAACAACCCAAAGTGAGATAGTAAGAGACTTTAGCTCACATTTGCTGACTCTAATTGCATTTCGGAATATCTTTCCAGTGTCCTGTATGAGTCCAAACTCCTGAATGGGGATACAGCCGAGCTGAGCTTGAATCAGACTGGAAAAAAAACATTTCATACATAAATTAAATAAAAATCGAAACAAACATACCAAAGAAGCAACAAGACTGTATAATAAAACAATAAGCCCCAAGAAGCAGTGGGTTACAGTGCATTTTATAAAAGCTAAGGGCGTTGTGGCTGTTATAAAATGCACTGTAACCCACTGCTTCGCGGGGCTTATTGCTTTTATAAAACGGTTATTCCAAATAGCAAGGTTTCATAAAATAAAGTAAATAAAGTGATATTTAGGCTATGTAAGGCAGTCAGCCGTTATAAAACGGGTTATTTTATAACAGCTTAGAACTCGGCTCAGCCAATCAGAATCAAGGACCAGAACTGACCGTTTTATAAAAGTCATTTTAACAGGAATGACAAATTTACACATGTGGTTCTCAATTGCAGATCTGTTTTGATACGGTCATGGACAGCAAGGAACAAAATAGGCCCTTGAAAATATCAATTTGGCTCTGTGCCACTGGATGTAAAATTAAAAAGAAATGGGGATCCTGTAGAAAACCCAATTCAAATTATCTTCCAAAAAGCAATAGCAAGAACTTACCAGTTTACTTTCATGTCATTACTTTTGATCTTTCCCTCCATGGGATACCTGAAAAAGATATATTACATATATTACATTTTTTTAGTGCACTCATATATTAACAGTGAGTTTAAAACTGCTGGAGAGAACTCTGACCTGATGGTAGTTCTGTTCTTGTCCTTGTTCAGCATGTTCAAGGTTTTTTCTTTGGTGCGGGTAATTTTGGTATCTGTTAGAGAGAGAGAGAGCAGATGGAGCCGGAAATGAGAAGGGGAGAGAGGAGATGAGAGAGAGAGAGAGAGGAGAGTACGTAGAGGAGAAGAGAGAGAGAGAGGAGAGAGAGAAGGTAGATCTGACGAGGAGAGGACGGTGGAGAGNGTGTACTGTGTTATGTGCGTGTACATACGTTGTGTTTGGTGTGTCTTGCTGCGTTCTGTGTTGATGTACCCTGGCTGTCTTTTCCAAGTTCGATTTCCTGTGTGGATTGTCCTGTCTATTCTCAGTAAGTGTTTGAGTTTAGTTTATGTCAAGTGTTGTTTTAGTTCAGTTTAGTCTCAGTTAGTCTTCGTCCCGGTTATCCTGTGTTCCTGTTTATCAGTTTTTCCCCATCGTGGGTTTTGTTTTGTGCTTTATGTAATAGTCTTGTTTTTGTTAACCCCTTCACTGCTGCCTGCAAATGGGTTCTTCTCACCTGCCTATTCGTGACAGAAATGACCGAAGCCCAATCAGAACCCAGCGGGCAGCAAGATGGACGGCACGGCGTCGTCCTCACGGTCCGCTCAAGCCCGCTTGCTGCTAGGTTTCCGCCAGGGGATCTACGGGAATCGGGAGTTCGCCAGGGCATTCTCGGCGGTGGCTGAGAGGGCTGAGTTCAACGAGGCAGAGTTGAAGACTATCTTCAACTGCTGCCTCACTCAGCGCCTCACCCCGTCTGAGAAGAGGCTGCTGGGTCCCCTAGGGTTCGCGGCAATGGTCAGGTTCGTGGCCAACCGGGACGATCCCAGGGGTGGGGTTCCACGTGGGACTTCCACCTCGCGGTCGATCACGCCGGAGGGCCTTGACCTGACTGCCGCTGCCCGAGGGGACTCGGTACCCTTCGGCTTGAGCTCCACGGTCTCCGTTCACTCTGGTGGCGCCGGTAGCGAGCGGGAGGGAGGGGATCCGGGGATGACGTCTGCTAATTCCTCCGCTACGGGACTCCCTCCGGTCCCCACGGATTCGCCAAAGTCGGCTATGGATCCGGTGGTGCGGAGAAGGAGGGAGAGGCGCAGCGGAGGAGCGTCCACGCCGGTGCAGCTGGCGGTGCTGCCGGCGTCCAGTCCGGTGGTGCTGCCGATGTCCTGTCCAGTCCGGTGCAGCCGGCGTCCAGTCCGGTGCAGCCGGCGTGCTGTCCAGCCGGCATCCAGTCCGGTGATGCAGCCGGCGTCCAGTCCGGTGGTGCAGCCGGCGTCCAGTCCGGTGCAGCCGAGATCCAGTCCGGTGCAGCCGGCGTCCAGTCCGGTGCAGCCGGGATCCAGTCCGGTGCAGCCGGTGTCCAGTCTTGTGTCTAGTCTTGTGTCCAGTCCTGTGTCTAGTCTTGTGTCCAGTCCTGTGTCTAGTCTTGTGTCCAGTCCTGTGTCCAGTCATGTGTCCAGTCCGGTGATCCAGCCGGCGTCCAGTCCGGTGATCCAGCCGGCGTCCAGTCCGGTGTCCAGTCCGGCACCCCAGCGTCAAGCCCTGTCCAGCCGGCCTTCCAGCCGGCGTCAAGCCCTGTCCAGCCGGCCTTCCAGCCGGCGTCAAGCCCTGTCCAGCCAGCCTTCCAGCCGGCGTCAAGCCCTGTCCAGCCGGCCATCCAGCCGGCGTCAAGCCCTGTCCAGCCGGCCTTCCAGCCGGCGTCAAGCCCTGTCCAGCCGGCCTTCCAGCCGGCGTCAAGCCCTGTCCAGCCGGCCTTCCAACCGGCGTCAAGCCCTGTCCAGCCGGCTTTCCAGCCGGTCCCTGGGAGACTCCCAGGGTCAAAGACTGTCCCTCCCAGGACTTATCCTAAGTCCCCTAGGACTCAGCGCCCTCGAGCGCAGCCGGGGACTGGGACTATTCCCCACCCCCATGGACTGCCCCCTATGAGCCCTTGTTTTGCCCCACCCCCTCCCATGTTTGTTGTTTTTGTTGTCCCACCCCAGTCCTGTGGTCTTGTTGTCATGTCTGCCCCTTGTCTTGTTCACCATGTTTGTCTGGTTTTTGTCTTTGGTCCAGTCTGTCAGGTCTTGTTAGTCACCCCTTGGTGAACACCTGGAGGTGTTCATTAAGGGGGGGGCTCTGTTCACGGTCCCACCGTCTTGTTTATGAAATTCTAGTCGTGTGGTGGGATCGGGGCAGAGTCCTTGGGTTTTATGTGGGAAGGCCATGGGATGTTTATGTTTTTACCTCTCATGTGTTTTTCCAGTGTCTCGTCTCTGTTCCCGCCATCTCGTTTCCTCTTTATCCTTCCCTAAGTGTTTGATTACCCACACCTTCCCTGTGTCGTTATCCCTCGTTTGTCTTCCCTTTAAATACCCTCTTGTTTCTTTGTCTTGTGCTCGTGGAGTGTACTGTGTTATGTGCGTGTACATACGTTGTGTTTGGTGTGTCTTGCTGCGTTCTGTGTTGATGTACCCTGGCTGTCTTTTCCAAGTTCGATTTCCTGTGTGGATTGTCCTGTCTATTCTCAGTAAGTGTTTGAGTTTAGTTTATGTCAAGTGTTGTTTTAGTTCAGTTTAGTCTCAGTTAGTCTTCGTCCCGGTTATCCTGTGTTCCTGTTTATCAGTTTTTCCCCATCGTGGGTTTTGTTTTGTGCTTTATGTAATAGTCTTGTTTTTGTTAACCCCTTCACTGCTGCCTGCAAATGGGTTCTTCTCACCTGCCTATTCTGACAGAATACACGAGCCCATTCAGAACCCAGCGGGCAAGCAAGATGGACGGCACGGCGTCGTCCTCACGGTCCGCTCAAGCCCGCTTGCTGTTAGGTTTCCGCCAGGGGAACTACGGGAATCGGGGGTTCGCCGGGGCATTCTCGGCGGTGGCTGAGAGGGCTGAGTTCAACGAGGCAGAGTTGAAGACGATCTTCAACTGCTGCCTCACTCAGCGCCTCACCCCGTCTGAGAAGAGGCTGCTGGGTCCCCTAGGGTTCGCGGCAATGGTCAGGTTCGTGGCCAACCGGGACGATCCCGGGGGTGGGGTTCCACGTGGGACTTCCATCTCGCGGTCGATCACGCCGGAGGGCCTCGACCTGACTGCCGCTGCCCGGGGGGACTCGGTACCCTCCGGCTTGAGCTCCACGGTCCCCGTTCACTCTGGTGGCGCCGGTGGCGAGCGCGAGGGAGGGGATCCGGGGATGACGTCGGCTGATTCCTCCGCTGCGGAACTCCCTCCGGTCCCCACGGATTCGCCAAGGTCGGCTTTGGATCCGGTGGTGCGGAGAAGGAGGGAGAGGCGCAGCGGAGGAGCGTCCACGCCGGTGCAGCCGGCGGTGCTGCCGGCGTCCAGTCCGGTGGTGCTGCCGATGTCCTGTCCAGTGTCCAGTCCGGTGCAGCCGGCGTCCAGTCCGTGCAGCCGGCATCCAGTCCGGTGCAGCCGGCATCCAGTCCGGTGCAGCCGGCGTCCTGTCCAGTGTCCAGTCCGGTGCAGCCGGCGTTCAGTCATGTGTCCAGTCATGTGTCCAGTCCGGCGGTCCAGCCGGCATCCAGTCCGGTGGTCCAGCTGGCGTCCAGTCCGGTGCAGCCGGTGTCCAGTCTTGTGTCCAGTCTTGTGTCTAGTCTTGTGCCCAGTCTTGTGTCCAGTGTTGTGTCCAGTCATGTGTCCAGTCCGGTGATCCAGCCGGCGTCCAGTCCGGTGATCCAGCCGGCGTGCAGTCCGGTGGATCCAGCCGGCGTCCAGTCCGGTGATCCAGCCGGCGTCCAGTCCGGTGATCCAGCCGGCGTCCAGTCCGGTGATCCAGCCAGCGTCCAGTCCGGTGATCCAGCCGGCGTCAAGCCATGTCCAGCCGGCCTTCCAGCCGGCGTCAAGCCATGTCCAGCCGGCGTCATGCCCTGTCCAGCCGGCCTTCCAGCCGGCGTCAAGCCCTGTCCAGCCGGCCTTCCAGCCGGCGTCAAGCCCTGTCCAGCCGGCCTTCCAGCCGGCGTCAAGCCCTGTCCAGCCGGCCTTCCACCAGCCGGTGTCAAGCCCTGTCCAGCCGGCCTTGCAGCCGGCGTCAAGCCCTGTCCAGCCGGCTTTCCAGCCGGTCCCTGGGAGACTCCCAGGGTCAAAGACTGTCCCTCCCAGGACTTATCCTAAGTCCCCCAGGACTCAGCGCCCTCGAGCGCAGCCGGGGACTGGGACTATTCCCCACCCCCATGGACTGCCCCCTATGGGCCCTTGTTTTGCCCCACCCCCCCTCCCATGTTTGTTGTTTTTGTTGCCCCACCCCAGTCCTGTGGTCTTGTTGTCATGTCTGCCCCTTGTCTTGTTCACCATGTTTGTCTGGTTTTTGTCTTTGGTCCAGTCTGTCAGGTCTTGTTAGTCACCCCTTGGTGAACACCTGAAGGTGTTCATTAAGGGGGGGGCTCTGTCACGGTCCCACCGTCTTGTTTATGCAATTCTAGTCGTGTGGTGGGATCGGGCAGAGTCCTTGGGTTTTATGTGGGAAGGCCATGGGATGTTTATGTTTTTACCTCTCATGTGTTTTTCCAGTGTCTCGTCTCTGTTCCCGCCATCTCGTTTCCTCTTTATCCTTCCCTAAGTGTTTGATTACCCACACCTTCCCTGTGTCGTTATCCCTCGTTTGTCTTCCCTTTAAATACCCTCTTGTTTCTTTGTCTTGTGCTCGTGGAGTGTACTGTGTTATGTGCGTGTACATACGTTGTGTTTGGTGTGTCTTGCTGCGTTCTGTGTTGATGTACCCTGGCTGTCTTTTCCAAGTTCGATTTCCTGTGTGGATTGTCCTGTCTATTCTCAGTAAGTGTTTGAGTTTAGTTTATGTCAAGTGTTGTTTTAGTTCAGTTTAGTCTCAGTTAGTCTTCGTCCCGGTTATCCTGTGTTCCTGTTTATCAGTTTTTCCCCATCGTGGGTTTTGTTTTGTGCTTTATGTAATAGTCTTGTTTTTGTTAACCCCTTCACTGCTGCCTGCAAATGGGTTCTTCTCACCTGCCTATTCGTGACAATTCTATTGTTCGGAAGGTTAACATAGTATGGGATGAATTTAATATCAAAATGATTAACAAATGCATGCACAGTCATCCGTGAACGTGATACAAGTTACACTTGTATTTTAGTATTCACAAACAAATGCCGTATGATTTGAATCTGTGAAATTTACTAGGCCGTATAGTTTATGCACGGTTGTGCGTGGATCTGAAGGTGTTTGTGTGTGGATTGTCCAATGCAAAACCGCGTAAAGAACGTCTCAAAATCCGAATGCACAGAACAGGATGAATGGACGCGCGTTGCAGGATACACAAAGAGAGAGAGAGAGAGAGAGAGAGAGAGAGAGGAGAGAGAGAGTCTGAATCTCTTCCCTTGAGTGGAGATGTCATTTATCCTGATCAACCAAGAAGGAACCCACGATTATATTTCCACAACTACTACTACATTCATTTGCAAATCACTCTCATCCTGTTTCTCTCTCTCTCTCTTTCATCCATGAAATACTTCTAATTTGTAATGAGAGCTGAGAGAAGCAAACATTTGGCTTTATTCCCGAGTAGCCGCTCCAATTCTCTCCCCCCTCTCTCTCTTTCCTCCTATCTTGTTCTACCTAAGAAAACTTTTCTCTTGCTTCCTTTTTCATTTGGGATTGTAATGATTCTTTATATTCTTTTATGTCTCATTTATTATATTCATTGTATTGTATTTGACCCGCATCACCACATATCTGCAGAGGCTAAAGTGCATAAGACTGCACAAATGTACTAGTAATGCTGATAGTAATATTCCCACAAAATAATGTGATCAGAGGCGCAGGACGAGCTTGTGAGGATGCTGAGGACTCACAACATCTTTGTGTTTTCTGAACCATCAACTCAGCTGTGTGGATGACGCTGGCACAGCTGAATCATACAACAAGCTATAGTATATGAACTGTGAAGTTTCTTGCTAAACATGCAATATCTGTAAAGATTGTTTTATCATCTTTCTCTGTTGTCAAAACCATATTGAAAACCACAATTTACTAAAGGTTTTGGGATTTTTTTCAGCGTGACTTCTCTTTTCTTTGAGTCACATTTTGTTTCTTGTCTGTACTTTTCATTCCTCACTGTACGTAGTGTTTCATTTTTATTGGTATGTTTTTCATAACTTCTTATAAACAGTTTCTTAAAATGCATGCTTCAAGCATAATAATTATGGCAATAGAAATAATAACAACAAGAATAATAATTGTCATAATTTAGTGGGCAGTCGTGGCCTAATGGTTAGACACTCGGACTTGTAACCCAAACGTTGCCTGTTCGAGCCTCAGCAGGGATTGTAGGTGGGGGGAGTGAATGATCAGCGCCCTCCTCCACCTTCAATACCACAGCTGAGGTGAGACCCTTGAGCAAGGCACCGATCCCTACAACTGCTCCCCTTGGGACTACTGCTACACTTGGAAGGGTTAAATGCAGAGCACAAATTCCATACTTGGCCTCACATCACTTTCACTTAAAAAAAGTGGAAGTTCTAAACATAACCACAGAAATTCAGAGTCATACCATGATGAAGTTTTTTTTTCAGGAATACTTTAGTCAAAAGCCATTATAAACCAATACTGTCACACAAACTCTGTGTCTCTGTGGAACAACGCATTTTGCAGTTCTAACATTTAGTCTAGGCTATTAGAACTGATCCATGTGGTAATTTTCTCTGTAATGAGCACCAAGCTCATTCTATCCATTGATTATGCAGAGCTAATATGTAACAGTGCAAATCGATGGAAAGTTCATTCACAATTTACCCATCACAGAGCAAAACTAATTAGTCCTGGTATGCTATATTAATATATACCATCTTAACCATGTATATACCATCTAAGAGTAGGAGAAACTGATACGAATGTACAAGAGCATACCAAAACATTACTAATATTCTCCAGTAGAATTATGTGTTCAGTGAGTGACACAAAAATCAGCTATTAGACATTTTTTATTAAAAGCTATTGTTTTATTTAAAGGACGAATTTGTGATGTGTGGCTGCTGGAGAGAGAGAGGAGAGGAGAGGAGAGGAGAGGAGAGGAGAGGAGAGGAGAGGAGAAGAAGAGAAGAGAAGAGAAGAGAAGAGAAGAGAAGAGAAGAGAAGAGAAGAGAAGAGAAGAGAAGAGAAGAGAAGAGAAGAGAAGAGAAGAGAAGTACACACACACACACACACACACACACACACACACACACGACACATAAACTCACAGAGCGTGACCACAGCTTCACTGCAGACACATGCCTTGTTAAATCTCAAAGGACGGACAGCGTTTGAACTCCGAGGTCAGAATTTTGGTGTTGGAGGCTTACAGTCTGTCTGAGCTCAAAATAAAAACAGAAAGAAATGAGACTGTTGAAACACATGAAGAGTCTGGAGGTGCAAATGAATGTAGATTATTGGTGTAAAATAATTTGGATTTGATGAGAAAGGTTTGAGTTGATATTGAGATCTTCAGTAATATCGACTTTTGATTGCAGACTTGACAAATCTGAGCTCAGTTTGACACATTGTTGACATCTGTTCTCAAACATTGCCTCTTTTTCTCAAGATTTGGGAAGCTTTAGTTTTTACAGCGTTGGAGACTGTGGAATTCAAAAGACTGCAGGTGAAAGCGATGAGAAAGATGCTGCAGGTTCTCATGGTGTTAAACCATTGATAAGTCTCAGTGGGTGGAGTTTACACATACGTTTGAGTGACAGGGAAAAGCCGGAGAGAGAGACAGACTTTGGGAAATGTTCAGCCCCGAGCCAGTTGGCGAACAGGAGAGGAAATGCACAGAATGTCATTTTCTCTCTCTCTCTCGTCACCTGGAGGCATTGAGGAGCGTCGATCGGCCCTCGCTCACCTGCCCCGCCCTCACTTGTCTATGAGAACAAAAATAGTCTCGAGTCTGTGTCTCTTCTGTAGTCCTCTTGTGCCAAAATCCCCCGAGGCGTGTTTCTTTATAAGACTCTGGCCCTCTTTACTACTGTCAAAAAGATGTTTCCCCCGCCTCCAAATTCCCTTTTAAGATCAATATTAATGCTGTAAGCAAACGGCCTGCTCGTGCCCCTTCACCCCTCACCGACCCCCTTCAGTTTCTCTTATTGACAATATTTAAAACCTAGTGAGCGTGACAGCATTCTGACTTGAATCTAAGGGGTAAACGGGCCAAGATATTTTGAAATATGTAATGAAGTTCTGGTCAAATTTAAAGCAACGCTGTATGTCCCTTGTGGAGAAAGCAATCCCAGAATGCATTGTGACTCATCCAAGATGGTGGAGAGATTTGAGATATAATATTACAGTATTTATTAGCATTTAATATTGAATCTTTGAAACTTTTTGTTTGACTTTTTTTAAGTGACAAAATTGAAATATTGAGATTTATGTTTTTCTTTTTCTTTTTTTTGGATTGCCTGTTTATTTAACTTTTTGTCTTTTAAATTATTTGAAAAGATTTTTTGAGTCTTAACATTTCCTCATTTCATGATGTTTTTAAAGTTGCTTTATTGTTTCTTGTGTAATTTTTGCTCATTTCTAATGTGAAATTTCTGTCTGTTTTGTCCCTTTAGGGAAAAAGTCTATCAAAAAAGTCTCGCTTTTTTACTCTCAGGTAGAAATGGTCTTTCTTGTAGCGATGTTTTAATATTCTTGCTTAAAATGATATTTCTCAGTGTGTATTTGGCATGAGCAGACTGTCGATGTGTTTTTATTCTGTTGACTTCACAAAAGGAGTGGTCTTCCTCTGGATTCACGTAACAGAATTTAATTTCCTCTATAAAAGCAGCTTATTGTCATATTTTGGTCGAGACATAACAATAACTTGTTACTGTATGACTTCAATGAAGCCCAAACCATCAAAACAAGTCTAAATCGTTTGTCAGACGCAGCGGTCGGAGGACGCAGTCAGAATGACCTCCACACCACAGTCCACACTTATTAAAAAACTCAAACACACATTCGTTTAGAGTGTTTGTGAGACTCTGTGGACTGAGAAAGGAAAGTAAGCAGTGTTTTATCCTCTTCTGACATGAAATCTACTGTAGATGATGCAGAAGATGTTAACCTGTTCTCCTCTGACTGTCTGTCATTGTGTTCAGGACATTTGGGGAGTTTCCCTGTTGTTGTACTGTCACACTGTGTAATAGAAACAGACAAAAGATGCTTTGCAATGTGTGTCAGTGGGAAAATACCCACAGGAAAGAAAATCCTCTCTGTTATATCTCAATTGTTTCTTCTTCCAATGAGACTTAACACAGATTTGCTTTAGACTCGAGCTTCTTCGATGTTTCTGCATTTGTCATATGATAAAATACCAATTTTGTCCAATTATTTATGTTTTGTGATTAATTCTTACAGTGCAGCGTACACTAAACAGGCTGAACATGGTGGATATTATGGGATCAATAAGACATGTATTTCTAATGCAATTGAAATAGTTTCGTCTGAATTCACCAGTATGATGATTGGTGTTTATGTACACAGTAAAATCGTCAGTGTTAAAAAGGGTCAAATTAACTCTCACAGTGTTTATATAATCCACATTTTGAGAGTGTGGATTATATATACACTGTGAGTGTTAATTTGACCTTTTTAACATTTTGTGTTTTTATTTTCCTCAGAATTTACTGAGACAAAATGAGAGCTGAGAAGAGACAGAGGTAAGTCTGTATGAAATACTGTCTGCTGTCTCTTTCTGTGTCTGAAAGCGCTCCTTATATAGTGCACTATATCGGGTGTCCGCCATTTTGTAGTGGTGTCTGAAACCTGAGTGAATAACTTCATTCCCTACATTCGTTCACTCTTTTTTACCCACAATGCACTCTGATTTTGAGTGTACAGCTGATGTGCTCATGCTCTGCTCTAGTCTGTTCTGTTCGGTTCTACTCTTGTCTACTCTACTCTACTTTACTCTATTATTCTACTTTATTATTTTACTCTACTCTACTCTACTCTACTCTACTCTACTCTACTCTACTCTACTCTACTCTACTCTAGTCTAGTCTACTCTAGTCTAGTCTACTCTAGCCTACTCTATTACTCTACTCTACTCCACTCTACTCTACTTGGCTATACTCTACTCTATTACTCTAGTCTAGTCTACTCCACTCTGCTCTACTTGGCTATACTCTACTCTATTACTGTAGTCTAGTCTAGTCTACTCTAGTCTACTCTACTCTACTCTACTCTACTCTACTCTACTCTACTCTACTCTACTCCACTCTACTCTACTTGGCTATACTCTACTCTATTACTCTAGTCTAGTCTAGTCTACTCCACTCTGCTCTACTTGGCTATACTCTACTCTATTACTCTAGTCTAGTCTAGTCTAGTCTAGTTTAGTCTACTCTACTCTACTCTACTCTACTCCACTCTACTCTACTCTCCTCTATTATTCTACTCTACTCTGCTCTACTCTACTCTACTCTAGTCTACTCTACTCTACTCTACTCTACTCTAGTCTACTCTATTACTCTATTCTAGTGTAGTCTAATCTATTACTATACTCTACTCTACTCTACTCTAGTCTATTCTATTCTATTCTACTCTACTCTACTCTACTCTACTCTACTCTACTCTACTCTACTCTACTCTACTCTACTCCACTCTACTCTACTTGGCTATACTCTCCTCTATTATTCTACTCTACTCTGCTCTACACTACTCTACTCTACTCTAGTCTACTCTATTACTCTACTCTAGTGTAGTCTAATCTATTACTCTACTCTACTCTACTCTACTCTACTTTGCTATACTCTACTCTATTACTCTACTCTACTCTACTCTACTCTACTCTACTCCACTCTACTCTACTCTACTCTATTACTCTACTCTACTCCACTCTATCACTCTACTCTACTCCAGTCTACTCTATTACTCTACTCTACTCTACTCTACTCTACTCTACTCTACTCTGCTCTATTACTCTACTCTACTCTATTACTCTACTCTACTCCACTCTATCACTCTACTCTACTCCAGTCTACTCTACTCTACTCTACTCTACTCCACTCTATCACTCTACTCTACTCTACTCTACTCTACTCTACTCTACTCTATTC
>NW_026634904.1:84276-84705 GCF_024868665.1 Triplophysa rosa
TCTACTCTACTCTACTCTACTCTACTCTACTCTACTCTACTCCACTCTACTCTACTTGGCTATACTCTCCTCTATTATTCTACTCTACTCTGCTCTACACTACTCTACTCTACTCTAGTCTACTCTATTACTCTACTCTAGTGTAGTCTAATCTATTACTCTACTCTACTCTACTCTACTCTACTTTGCTATACTCTACTCTATTACTCTACTCTACTCTACTCTACTCTACTCTACTCCACTCTACTCTACTCTACTCTATTACTCTACTCTACTCCACTCTATCACTCTACTCTACTCCAGTCTACTCTATTACTCTACTCTACTCTACTCTACTCTACTCTACTCTACTCTGCTCTATTACTCTACTCTACTCTATTACTCTACTCTACTCCACTCTATCACTCTACTCTACTCCAGTCTACTCTA
>NW_026634905.1:0-73349 GCF_024868665.1 Triplophysa rosa
CGACACAACGTCTCGTTCCCTCCATCAGGGAACTGAGGTTACATCCGTAACCAAGATGTTTCCGTGAGCCGAGCTCCCGACCGCGCCCAAACGCTGATTAGCATCATCAGCCAGCGCTGCTGCTTCTGTTGCCGGATTGGTAAATGTTAAGCTCCTGTACGTGATCAAAACGGCGAAAATCTCCCAAAGAGGACAAGGGTGCAGCTTGCTGATATAGTGTCTTCCAATTGAATCATGCAACTGATTAATAGATGCCGTCTAGAAACTCGTCATTTGGAGGTTACATACACAACTGACTGTGTTAAAAAATCTGATGGGGCACGTGCCCCCTCTGTTTGAATGGGCATGACGCCTCTGCATGTTTTGCGTCTTAATGTTAAAATGACAGCGAGGAGTGTGAGGTGCATTATAATTCCTCTTAAACTAAATTACAGAACTTGTGTTGTAAAACATATTTAATGTATATAAAACATTTCTAGCGAGATCAATGGTGCACACTTTGATTATTATTATTGTGGACACTGGATATTAGGTAAGTAATTTTTCAGATTTTTTTTTACTCATTGGTTGCTTTTTCTAAGCTCAGGAGACATAATTGTGATTCTCCTGCTTCTTGATTAAGTGTCAGCAGTTTATCAGACATTTCTCCTAAAATTCCTTAGGAGAAACATAAATAGACGCAAATGAGAGATGTCTAAGAGAATCAAAACTGATAATGTGGTGAGAGAAGCTTGGGAAATCTCTTTATTGTGTAATTTAGGTGTCAGCTTTGTCTTCCCATGTTTCTCCTAAATTCCATTAGGAGAAATAAGAGTAGACACAACTGAGACATGCGAAATATCTGAGACTTAGTTGAGATTCTTATTTATGTGTTCACTACTTGCAGTGCGTGAGTTCACTACTCACTGGATGGTTTAAATGCAGAGGTCACCATAGCTGACAAATAGGCCACTCTCAGAGGACAGGTCCAGTGGAGGATAATCAAGAACTGGCCAGTGGTGCAGAAAGAAGAAGCCAATGGCTGTGGTTTAGGCGGATGGACACAGCATGGGCTGCCAGATGACCTTGTAACAATGCGACACACCCAGGTCTGATCAACCTGCTGTGGGCCTCCCTTGGCTGAGGGTGTCTTGTGATAAAGGGCCGAAACACCCAATGAGGCTGTGGTGCACAACGGACGATGTGTCGCATTGATGGGAACCATACAATGGGCATTATCAGCAGCACCTCACAAAAAGGCATCTTTCACCCAGGAAAATGGATGTGATGAAAGTGGGACACACAACTCATGAGATGTCTCTCTCATAATGGCAAGGAAAGGTAAGTATGCTATGCATTTCTATAATCATTTAACTCAAAAAAACAGAGAGGATGCCTACCCAACGAACCAGTGAAACCTCAGACCTCCTTTCCTCTATTCATATTCTTGACTGTTTCCCCCTGTCATGCATAAGGTGTGGGAAATGTCCTATTGGGCAATTCAACTGTGCTGAAATAGTGGGATTACAACACCTAGTCCTATTAAGCAAATATTTATCTCTCATTGTAGTATCAACAGTGACTCAGATGTTTCTCCTAAAACTCATTAGGATAAATAAAAGTAGGCACAAGTGAGACTTCCGAAAGTCATGAAAATAAGAAAAACTGGAGAACTTTTTATTGTTGTGTTTTTTATGATGATGATGTTGATATTACTCGTTGCAATTGAGCCCATTTATAACATTATCAACTCGTCAATTAATCTAGGCCATGTCCCAGGACCCTTTAAGCTGGCCGTCATTAAGCCTCTTATCAAGAAACCAAACTTAGACCCCAATGAACTAGGAAACTATAAACCGATTTCAAATCTCTCTTACCTGTCTAAAATACTTGAAAAAGTAGTGTCCACTCAGTTGTGCTCTTTCTTACAAAATAATGACATACACGAAAAATTTCAGTCAGGCTTTAGACTGCATCATAGTACTGAAACTGCGCTCGTTAAAATTACAAACGACCTGCTTATAGCATCAGATAAATGTAACATCTCACTCCTAGTCCTGCTTGACCTTAGTGCTGCGTTCGATACTGTAGACCATAAAATACTTCTAGATCGCTTACACAAATATACCGGTATTCAGGGACAGGCACTACAATGGTTCAGATCTTACTTATCAGACAGACATCAATTTGTCCACTTAAATTGGGAATCGTCTTGGTTACGGATGTAACCTCAGTTTCCTAGTGGAGGGAACGAGACGTTGTGTCGAGCCGACAGATGGGGTTCGCTCTTGAGAATCTATCAACTTCTGACTAGTTTAGAGGCGAATGAAATTTGCATGCCAGACTCCACCCCCAGATATCCGGGTATAAAAGGGAGACGGAGTGCTGCATTCATTCACCTTTTGGTCTGAGGAGCCTGAGCATCCCTCCACGCGTAGGTATTAGAACCTCGCGAAGGTGTTGGGCGTAGCTCAACCCGCAGCTCTGCAGATGTCTGCCAGAGAGGCGCCCTGAGCCAGTGCCCATGAGGAGTGTGCATCACTCCTAATGGGTAGGGGCGATCTTGAGATCGGTATGCCATAGCGATGGCATCCACGATCCAGTGCGCCAGCCTCTGTTTGGAGACAGCCCTCCCCTTCTGCTGACCTCCAAAACAGACAAAGAGCTGCTCAGAGCATCTGAAGCTCTGCGTGCGGTCCAAGTAGAGGCGCAGTGCGCGTACTGGAGACAACACGGATTGGTTGGGTCTTCCTCCCCGGTGGGGAGCGCTTGCAGGTTCACCACCTGGTCTCTAGGGGGAGTGGTGGGAACTTTGGGCACGTAGCCGGGCCTGGTCTCAGGATAATGTGAGAATCACTGGGCCCGAGTTCTAGGCATTCTGTGGACACGGAGGGTGCTTGTAGGTCCCCTACCCTCTTGGAGGTGAGCGCCATCAGGAGAGCCGTCTTTATCGTGAGGTGAGAAAGAGCGGCAGCTCCGAGGGGCTCTAAGGGGGGGGCTCTTGAGGCCCGCCACCTAGGTCACAAGAGGGTACGGAGCGTGGATGAGGCGGTAGCCTTCTCGCGCCCCTTAGGAACATAATGACCAGGTCGTGCTGTCCCAGAGGCTTCCCAGCAACTGGGTCGTGATGAGCAGCCGTAGCGGCTACATACACTCCCAGTGTGGAGGGGGGAGAGGTTACTCTCCAGTCTCTCTTGAGGAAGGGACAGCCCCTTCCCCATCGAGCAACTCCGCGGGTCTTCTCTCCGAGAAGAGCACCAGGACGAGTAGAGGTGCCACTTATGGGCATGTAGCCGCCTAGTGGCCGAGGCCCTAGCCTGAGTGATGTCCCAACCACCGCAGGGGGTGGGACACTAAGAATCTCCTCGTCCCATCCAGACATGAAGGTTCCAGGGGTCTGTCTGGGACACCGTAACGTGCCCCTTCTCCTGGGAAAGCAGGTCCTTCGCCAGGGGGAGCGGCCAGGGGGGAGTTGTTGTCAAGAGCCTTAGCTCCGAGAAGCATGTCCGGTTAGGCCAGTAGGGCATAACTAGTACCACTTGCTGCTCCTCTTCCCTGGCCTTGCACAAGACCTGTGCAATGAGGCTCACTGGGGGGAAGGAGTACTTCCGCTTACCCTGTGGCCAGCTGTGCACTAGGGTATCCGTGCCGAGGGGTCCCTCGGTCAGGGAGTCCAGGGAGGCAACAGGTCCATCTGCGCCTGGTCGAACTGCGAATGAAGAAGTTCATTGAAGACCAGGGGTCAGGGTGCGTGGGCAGAAAGGTGTGATGACCATACGCCTGCTGCCGGTGTGCCACGCTCTCCAGGGAACCCGTCTTTGTAGCCAGTGTTGGAGCGGTCGCATGTGCATCGACCCGAGGGGCACCACCCCCACCGAGGATGCCATGTGCCCAGGAGCCTCTGAAAGTTTCAGGGGGACCGCTGACTGCCTGAAGTGTTTCAGGCAGTTCAACACTGACTGAGCGTGCTCGACAGAGTCGAGTTCCATACCGAGAAAGAGGATGCTCTGCACAGGGTAGAGGTTGCTCTTTTCTCGGTTGACCTGTGGTCCCAACCGATCTAGGTGCCGGAGCACTAGGTCCCTATGTGTACACAACAGATCTCGCAAGTGTGCCCAGATGAGTCAGTCGTCGAGACAGTTAGTACCCGCACTCCTCTCTCCCCGAGGGGAGTGAGGGTGGCTTCCACGATCTTCGTGAAGACTCGTGGGGACAGGGACAGACCGAAAGGGTGGACTCTGTACTGATATGCCCGCCCTCGAAAGCGAGACATGAAAGTAAGCGTACTTCAAGTCAATTGCCATGAACCAATCTTGACATCTGGTAGATGCCAGGATGCGCTTCTGCGTGAGCATCCTGAACGGCAGCTTGAGTAGGTACCTGTTCAGGGTACACAGATCTAGCAACCCTCCTTTTTGGGGATGATGAAGTACGGGCTGCAAAACCCCTTGAACATCTCGGCCAGAGGGATGAGCACGATCGCTTGCCAGAGGGGTGGTGACCCTGTCCCGAAGCACGGGAGCTTCCTAGCCTCTGACTAAGGTAAGAGGATGTCCCGAACTTGAGCGGGCGTCTGGTAAGTTGTATCGCGTAGCCGAGATGGATCGTATCCCATAGCCCTGTGATGGTTTGGGGGCTCTAGTCAGGCTCCCAGGGACCGAGACAGGGGCTAGGGGTATGATCTGCTTCATCAACCTCCCAGGGGGCGAGCAGTGCGATCCCTTGCCGTGGGGAGGCCCCCGGGGAGGAGATCGGCTCTGCTGCTTACCTGCCTGGCGATGATGTAGCACAACGCACTGTCGATTGAGAGTGCTGACGGCTACTGATTATCCTCGACATTGGGTCTCGCCGTGACACAACATCGAGTTGCCGAACACTGTCGTGTAGAGTGTGAGAGTGGCTGTGATAAAAACCCAGAGAGAGAGGACTCTTAAGAGAGTGGGCCGTTGGGACGGGGCAGGAACCGTCCCGGATCGACCACCCAGCGTGGAATGGCCGCGGTCGGGCCCGATGGTATTCTCGATCTCCCTGGGGTCTTCCCATGAGGGCCGCTGCTTTCGCCGCGGCTGCTGACGGGGCGAACGTCTCCTCTTTGATGTCTCTTCCGGGGGGCCGTCTGACTGGGGAATTGCCAGAGCCGGAGCTCCTGGGCCGAGGTGGGGTGTCGGCTGTAGAGGAGGGAGCGGAGGCGTTCGGGCCGTTTGCCGTGGGCCCGAGCCTGCTGCTGTCCACCGGGAAAAAAGGGGAAGAGCAGGGACTGGGCAACTCGCTGCCGGCTGCCCTCGGGGGGGAAGCCATCGCGGGCCGCCAGGAGGCGGAGGAGGATCGGGTCGCCCCGGAGAGTCCCGCACCAACGCATAGCACCGCGAGAAAGAGCCTCTCGGCTGGGCTGAGGACCAAACGACAGCGTGTCAGGGAACTTGACTATTTTTTTTCCCTCTCTCCCCTCTCTCGTCCCTGTCGCTCGGGGTGCTCCCAGCTCCGTTCTCTCGTCTCGTCGGTGCGTACCCCCAGGCGCTGGGGCTCTCAAGGGTGGCCCCCCGCTGGGGAGTAAGCACAGGCGTGGTGGTACCCCCCGGCCTGTGAGGGGCGATGGGGGTATGTAGCGAGGAAGGCAGGACGAGAGCCGTGGGGCAGGAAGGCGGGTCCGGTGGCGTGAGTGATAATTAGTATCAGCTGTACGCGCACCGGTCCCGCATGCCTCACGGGGGAGCTAGGGAGTATAAAAGGACGAGCGACGGGACTGCCGAGGAGAGAGGACCGGGCCCGGAAATGTTAAGTTTAGTTTATGTTCGTGTGGCCGGCAGTCGTCCGTGAGGGGCTGCCGGCCTTTTTACTTCTGTTTATTGTTTATTTATTTTTGATTAAAGTGTTTGAATGTTCGCCGGTTCCCGCCTCCTTCCTTCCGTTTTATTGAGCTTTGCTACAGTAACCATAGAGCTTTCTTTGTTGATTGGCCAACCCGGTATGGTTGGAATGGCACATAAAATGGCTTATGACTCTATCCCCAACTAATTAGATTTTTAATACATACTCTCTTTAGAAACTTTAAAGGTGATAAATCTGAGAATGTTAGAGTTTCTAGCTAAGGAGAAAAGTCTGAGCACAGTGTGAGATGTTATGGAGATGAAACTTTGAGGAGATAATTGTGAGAATGTTTGAGTCTCTAGCTAAAAGGAATAATCTGATCACAGTGCGAGATGTTATTGAGATCTCTTATGAAACTTTAGAGGAGATTAATCTGAGAATGTAAGAGTCTTTATTGAAGAAGAAGAATCTGAGCACAGTGTGAGATGTTATGGAGATCTCTTCAAAATTTCAGTGGAGACAAACATGAGAGGATACATTTTTTTTTTGTATCATGAGAAACATGTGAGAAGCAGGAGATTTAACCTTACAGTATGTCTCAATTTGATGTTCATTTGATCTAATTTCTGTCCAGGGGAAAGGTGTGAGATAAGAAGGATATCTCTTGTCTGATTTTCCTTTCCTCTGGGACAACACAGGTAAGTAGTAGCGAGGGTATGAGTCTGCATCACTATGTGAGACCAGACAATCAGTGAGTGCAAGGTGTGTGCTTATAAGGGTTGGGAATATATATATATATATGTATATATATATATATATATAAAGCAGGTTGGAGGTCATTTTGGGACTGGATCTGTTTTTCATAACTGTCACGTTTCTACCNATATATATATATATAGCAAACCAGTCAATAAGCAGGCTTCATGACCAATCAGGTTGATATACAAATGTGGTAGCGCTTTACAATAAGGTGCTATTTGTTAACAATTAATTAATGCATTAGCTAACATGAACTAAGAGTGAACAATACTTCTACAGAATTTATTCATCTTAGCTCATGTTTATTTCATCATTTACTCTCCAAGGTAGAGTTTGAGGAACTGCGGCAGCAGCAAGACATGCGTTTACTTTTTAAAGTCACTATGAAATGGAAGTTGCGATTGACTTCTTTTCCATATCGTGGCGTATATCCGAGTTAAACGGTTTCTGAAATTAGAAAATAATGTAGGGCGGGGCTTAAGTTTTGCCTTCCCTTTTTGATTGGTTTGTTGTAAGTTGGGCCTGCATGGGAGGGCTAAAAATGCTTGGCCACAGGCCCTTTTCACAATGACGTCACTTAACTTCCGCCTTTTCGCAAAGCAGTGTATCATAACATCCGTCTTGCAACAAATAAGAAGAACTCCATTCTGAGGCGCTAGCGGAAGTAACTTCTTCTTCTTGAGTTTTACTGGCGGTTGGCAAACCAGCTTATAGGTGCATTATCGCCACCTTATGAAGTGGAGTGCTAGCAGAAGTAGCGATACACTGCTTCGCGGCAGAACGGAAGATGCGAAAAGGGCCTATTGGACAGTCAATATAGCCCTACCTCTTTTTTGTGGTGAAGAGTTGTTGAGAGGGGAGAGGAGTTTAACGTTTTTGATTAAAGATTACAAGTGCAAATGAATTAAAAAAAATAATGGTGTGCACGGATAAATAATTTATTATAATCACTGCAACACTGTGTAAAACACTTTTGCAGAATTTTCCTGTTTGATTGCATGGTGACATGGCGAAAATAACTGCATATTAAACTCAAAATGCAGAATTGCAGCATTGATATAAACTTACTTAATACATCAATTAGGGATGTTCCCGAAGCTGAATACCTTATTTGTGAAGGCAGATAATGGCTCTATGTGATGTTTTTAATGTGATTTAAGACAAACCATGTGCAAATTTACAATTTTAAACCATTGCTGAGCATTTTCTTCATAAAACTGCAGTTTACCAAAGACAGTTTAAAAATGCTATTTGAAACTGCCCCAGTTAACGACGTCATAAACCTGTAACCAATCACATCAACTCATTTGACCGCTGTGGATTAGCAGTTTGAAGCATAAATATGCAAATATGGCGCATAGATTCAGGCTGAAACGATCACTGCACTGCTGTGTCAGCTCTCAGTTTCACTTTTAGTTTAAGCAGCATCTGAACTGCCCAGTGCGATTGAATGGAGGCGGGGCTAATTTGCATATTCATGTATCTGCATATACTGTACTTAATGAAGCTGAGGTGTAGTTACATTCAAGCTAATTTAAGACAGGAAAATAATTTTCACAAAAACGTGTAAATATGTATGTATGTATAAATATGTAAATATGTATTTTGAGGGTCAAATATTAGTTTTAAGGGATAAAATTATCGACCAAAAGTTCTCTTGGCTCAGTTCTGTAGTCATGCTGTGTATATGATGTGAAATGCTCTCGAAGTAAAGCTAATAACACTTTATCGGGTAAAATCTTTGACAGTTTTTGTGATGTATTGGTCATATGCCCAATGTGAAAATATGTATTTTAAAATCTTAATACAAAGTATTTTCTTTATTTTATTCATTTTCTGAATAAGGCTTTTATTAATGTATATTTCAGCTTTTAAAAATATATTCAATACTCCACGTTCTCAATCCAAAATATACTCAAATAAGTATAAAAAAATAATAATAGAGTACTACACTATAATGTATATTAGAGTGATTATGGCAGATTATTTATACAGAAAACAAGCACATTTCCCATAACCAAGACTGTTCAAAGTTAAAGTTCATAAGCAAAAAGGAAAAGTTTTGGTCTTCATCCATTCTTCTACTTTCCTGGTAAAATACATAACATCACACATTTACATTTTTCAGCTGAATCCAAGAACAATTGTACACACAGGTTTGGTTGCACTCATAGTTGGTACATATACGTTAAGACATAAGATAAGACATTTCTGATATTTTCAGAAATTAGGATAAAACCATGTAGCCTTACCTGTCTTTTCTAATTATGTTGATAGTTTAACTAAATTAAATTGTTTACATTCATCTTATTTACTTACTTACTTACTTACAACATGGGCAATTTTTGACCGTCGAAGCAAGCACAAAATATGTTCGCGTATTTCTGGCAAGTTTAAGCCATAAATGAGAGGATTGCTAACAGGTGGAAAAACAAGAAATTCTACTGAAAAAACTAAAGCAGCAATCTTGTACTTGTCTGAATCCAGTCGACTTAAAGCAATATCACAAAAGGATGCAATAGAGTAGTTAACAAAGCTTATAATGTGAGGAAGACACGTTTGCAATGCTTTGCCTCTAAATTCTTTGGAGCTTTTCTGACAAATAATCAAAATTCTGACATACGTGTATAAAATGAAAAAGGCAGGCAGAAAAACTGTTGTTGTTGCCACAAACAATCCAATAATGTTGTTAGTCGAAGTTGAAACCCCACAAGAGAGTCGAACCACAGACCAGGTGGAACAGTAAAGTCTGGCTATGTCAGTCCCACACAAAGGCAATCTAGCTGTTTAAAAATGAACAAGGCCATAGAAAACATCCCATAAAGTGATGCTATTCCCATGTACAGTGTTGTTACTTTTGAGTTCATAAGTCTGCACTGAAAAAAACGATACCTTAAACGAACTTAATTAAATTATGGACAGTGGTTCCACACAACAGAAATATGTTATCTCTACTCAAATACTTAATGTATGATGAACTAAACTGAACTGAGTAAACTTAAACAACCATGTCCAAATAATGTCCAAATATCTTGAATCAAATAAGTTCATCCAACTAAAAGTATTTAAGTAGGGATATCATGTTTCCATTATGTGTAACCACTGTCCATAATTGAATTAAGTTAGTTTAAGGTAAAATATTAGCTGTTATTTTTAACACACTAAACAAGCTAAATTAAACTCTTATTGTTCAGAGTTAGCCAGAAGTTGGTTTTGTTAAACTTTCGGCTTAGTCCAAGTAATTGCTTTTTTATTAAAGCAATTTTAAATCTGGTTAGCAGGTCCTCAACCCAAGCACATGCTCTATACTTTACCACAATGGCAACCCCCCAAAAACATTAACATACCAGAAACTCTTTTAAATACAAACACAAAAGAGTATTAAACATGAACACATATCCCTGTTTCATCATTTTGATAAAAGATGTATAAAATAACATTTTATTGCAACTTTTACTCACCCTATTCAGCCCTGTGCAAAGCATGATGGGAAGTGGAAATCCTGTTACTAGTTAATAGCGCTTCTTTAATACAGCTAAATTCATTTATGTTGTGTTAACTTGATTTATTTTAGTAAATTGAACAATCATCAAATATGATTTTGATCTACTTGATTGAAACATGTTAATTTAAAATGTAAACATTTAGTTAAGCCAAAGCATTACTGTTTTTAGTCCGTTTAACACAATGCAATTGTGTTTGAACATAAAACCTAATGCAATGGTGTTAAAACAAAATGAATTGTTTAAATAAAGTGAACAGTATCGTAAAATCGTTTTTTGAGTGTGTGATATTTTAAAGGATGACAAATGGCAACATATCTATCATAAGCCATCAGAGTTAATATAGTGTATTCAGATATTGCGTATGTATAAATTATATATATCTGAACAAAGCACGCTGACCTGGAAATAACATTTGTATCAGAAAGGATATCAATTATTATTTTAGGAAAGAAACCAGTTGAGCCAAAGGGGTCATTGACAGACAGACAAGTTATTAATATGTACATTGGTTCATGAAGACTTCTTTCCTTAAACACAACAAAATAATGACATTAAATATTAACAATGGCAAAATAAACTAAAAGTGTCACTGTTAGGATGAAATATCTGAGGTGAACAAATTCCAAAAAAGTATAGATGATCATCAGGAACTCACTGTTAGCCCCTGCTGGTAGATATTTTGAACTTCATCCTATTATGGAAAAAACATAAGAAAGGTTTTGGAAGTGTTCCTAAAATAAAAAAATATATAAACAAAACTTCATCCTGCATAAATCAGACACTCCAGTAATATTTTGCTCTCCGAAGGGAGCTTCGGAGTGAAAACAATCATGGCCGCCATACTGAAGGGTCGTTCCAAACTGAAGTGCTGATAACTGGCCGCTTCAAAGGGCCCTTCAGAATGAAAGATTTCAAAGGATACAACTAAAGGACACTTCACACCCCCATGATTCTTTGTGTTACAACGGTGCACCCTAATGGGCATGGGATGAAGACGCAGAAGGCCACTTCAAGAACCCATTTTATTTCTTTTTAATCTATAGTACTGCATACGACATGTATGCATCTTTGATATTCTTGTGTTTGTAATCAAAATGGGTAAATGATTCTGTTAAATAAATGCATTAAATTCAAAGAAACTGTCAATGAATTTAATTTCTTGGTTTATCAACTATATTTGTCAGTCATGCCATTTCATAATTATATATACAGTGGCATTGAAGTGACCTAAAACTGAGCCTGGTCATAAGAGCCTTTGCTTTTTTATGATATCAATATCACAATTCTTTAAATATCATTACCCAAAAAACATGAACTAACATGTATTTTAACTAACATGAACTATCAATGAGCAATACTTCTACAACATTTATTTATATTTGCTCATGTTAATTTTAGCATTTACTAATTGACTGTTAAATTTACTGATGGGTTAAGTTTTCAATTAAGATTGTATTGGTGTTAACTCTTTTTGACAAAGATTATTATATCACGTATTGTTAATGTTAGGTCATGCATTTAATGTTTACAACCTTATTGGGTTATCAAAAACAGACTGTACAGCATAGAATTTAACATGAAAAAAATAATTAACTGAATGACATGTATACCTTGTAAAAATTAGGTATAATTGTGCTTTATTTAATGTTTTTAGTCACAAAACAGAAAAAAAATCACATCATCCAAAAGATTTTCTTAATTACACAGTAGACTTGTTCAGAAAGTTGAATCACAAATTATCATCTTTGGACTTCGGATGACACTTTACTTAGATATTCCCACTTGTTTTTTTTAAAAACACTCTCATGACTTGCTTCCGTAGTGCCGTTAGATTTAATCCATAAATAACAGGATTTAAAATAGGGGGTATGAGGAGGAATTCCAGTGCCATGAAGTTACGGACTCCTTGCGGCAAACTCTTTGAGCCATAACGGCTGTAAAGTACATCAAACAGCAAAGCAAGAGTCACATTGATCAGTGCGAGCAGATGTGGAACACACGTCTGTATAAATTTGAGTCTCCCCTCCATTGACTTTCTGCATTTTCCAATCAAGTGGATATATGAGCAAAATATCAATACTGCATGGCCAAAGTATACAAGAATTACAATGTACCCAAACACATTATTTACAGTGTTAGAAAAACAAGAAAGTTTTGCAACGGCCCAATTTTCACAATATAGCTTTTCAATACTCGAGCCACATAAGGTGAGTCTTGATGTTAATGCAATAAGAACAGACATACAACAAAATGGAGCCAGCCAGCAAAACAAGATACACTGAAGAACCCTTTTCTTGGTCATTTTTGCATGATACTCCAGCGGTCTACATATTGCCACATACCTGTCATATGCCATCACTGTTAATGTTGAAAAGTCACACAAAGCAGATGAATAAATGACAAATATCTGAATCAGACAACCAGCATATGAAATGACATGGTATTCAGATAATAAATCATACATGAATTTAGGGTAGAATCCAGCAGTGCCAAAAAGTGCATTCATACACAAATTACAAATGAACACATACATTGGCTCATGTAGCTTCCTATATGAGATTATAACATAAATTACAATAACATTACAGAACACAATCAATGGATAATACAATGCTGTCAAAGAAAAAAACACGTATCTGTTTTCCATCGTTTCATTCAGGCCAGAGAGTGTGAAAACTAAGACACTAGAAGTGTTTTCCAGTGGTAGCTGCATCTGTAATTAAATGCAATAATTATGCAGTTTTTCATAATTTAGTTTTTAAGAATCATTTAATTCAGTTAATAATGTTATGTCCAGCTGTTCTCAGTACAAAAACATTAAATTGTTGAAATCTTACCACAGTCCCTGACTGTATGCTGACTGTCATGTCAGATGTGGCTGATATATATATAATGTAGCCTATATATATGAAAAATGTCTCATGCTAATTGACTTGTTTTTGACCACTCAGAAGACTTTTAACAATCTCTCATGAGAATTTATTCAGTTTTAATCGGATTCAAAAATTGCAATAAAATACAATGAATAAAATAATAAATGTAAAATGTGCTGTGTAATCAGAGATTTTGAACGATGAAGGGAATTTCACTTACAGATCACATTGATTTCTGTGTAGATAAGATACTATAAATATTTAACTACTTAGTGAACAATTATGTTGCTTTATTTTCAGTTTCATTTAGAAAGAGATCGAGGGGTTGTTTCTCAGGGAACAAATACTGATAAAATGTCTACACTGAATGCATTTTAGGGTGGGTTCACATATGGCATGTTTGGTTCATTTACATTTATGCATTTGGCAAACGCTTTTATCCAAAGCGACATTGCTTTATCCTATACATTTATATATAGGCATGTGCAATCCCTGGGATCGAACCCACAACCTTGCGTTGTTAACGCAATGCTCTTACCTGTTACGACAGACACCGGAGTCAGATGCGGGAGACAGAATTCTTTTAATAAGTTCACAGAGACCAGAATCCGACAAAAAAACACTTAACAATGCAAGCAGTCTCACACACAGCACAAACCCAGAAAGTCTTAATAGGAGGCTTGAGCGCTCGGCCGTGAAAAAAACAAAAAGTGATGGAGGAATACAGACTCGCAAGGTGAGAGGTGCGAGGAACATCTCCGTTCGTGAATAATAATCCCCAAGCGTGAAATCCACTGAGAATAATAATGTCCAGTCTCACAAGCGTCCGTGAGGGAGAGATTCAGAAGGCGGTGTGAATAATTTCCCCGTGTAAGCGTCCGTCAGGGCAAATGGTTGTCCAACCTCCCCTACGTCCGGAGGGAGAGGTTCAAAAGGCGGTGTGAGTAATCCACAAGAGTAAGAGTCCCATGAGCAAAAGATCGTCCTGCCTGCCGACCGTCCGTGCGGGAGAGATTCCGAAGGTGGCGTGAGAAATGCCACCAGAGTGAGAGAGAGAAATAATTCCATGATCAACCACCAGCCTGATCCAACGGAGAAGGCAGAGAATCCGTGGCCACAGGCGACAGGCGGAAAGACAATCCGCAGGATCCCCAGAAGCTCGACGCTGGAACTGGAAGTAGAGATCTGGCGAGACAACCCACTCAAAATGAGCCACGAAGCCGAGGTTGTCCGGGCAGCTGCAGGAAGATAGAAGCACCGTGCAGGAATCTAACAGCGCTGGAGCCTAGACAAGGTAAATGTGTAAACTGGAAAATTAGTAATCCCCTAAAAAACTGTCTAGATCAGAGGTATTCCAAGACAGAGTCTAAATCCAAGATACAAGTGTACATCCAAGACAAGAGTATATTCCCAAGACAAGAGTTATATCCCAAGACAAGAGGTCACAGTGGTTAGACAATCTAACGATCTGACGCCATACGGTAGAACCAAGAAGGTTTAAGTAAGGGAATAATCAGCAGGGGAGTGAGAGCAGGTGAGCCGTAATGAGGGAAAGTAGAAACCGGTGTGAGAGGAGAAAGTGGGGAAAACAAGGGGGCGGGGCATACACAGACCGAGCGCATGGTGAGCGGGAACTCTACCATCTGCTCGACACAGACCATACAACAACAAATAAACAAAACAGGCAGGAACTCAGGCCCGAGGTCTGACAGTACCCCCCTCCCCAGCGGTGCCCCCGGGCATCCTAGGAGGGGGCTCACCTCGGTGTCGGAAGAGGTCCACGATCAGGGATTGGTCCAAAATGTCCCGGGAAGGTACCCAACTTCTCTCCTCAATGCCATAGCCTTTCCAGTCCACTAGGTACTGAAATCCTCTGCCGCGTCGGCGAACGTCCAGTAATCTCCTAACCCTGTAGGTCGGAGAGCCATCCACCAGACGAGGGGGGGGGGGGGTGGGCCGGTTGCTCTGGGGATGAAGAGTGGAAGAGAACACAGGCTTGACCCCGGAGACATGAAAAACAGGGTGAACCCGACCAAGGTGAGGAGGAAGCCTCATCTTGACGGCCACTGGATTAACCACCTTGGTGATTCGGTATGGCCCAATGAACCTGAGTGCCAGCTTGGGAGAAGGTACTCTGAGGGGTAGGTCCTTGGTGGAAAGCCATACTCGTTGACCACACACATTGGTAGGAGGAGTGGATCGGTGGCGGTCAGCCGCTGCCTTGGTCCGTCTCTCGGTCCATGCCAGTACCCCTCTAGCCCTCCTCCAGGTGTGTCGGCAACGCTGGATGAAGGCCAGAGCAGAGGGACCGCAGCGTCGGGTTCCTGTGAGGGAAACAAAGGGGGGTTATAACCCATGGAGCATTCAAATGGTGACATACCTGACGCGGCTGAGGGGTGGGAGTTGTGGGCATATTCTACCTACGAGAGCTGAGAGCACCAGGAATTGGGGTTGCTGGATGTCAGACAGCGGAGCATTCTACCAAGATCCTGGTTGACCCGCTCGCATTGCCCGTTGGTCTGGGGGTGAAACCCTGAAGACAAACTCGCAGAGGCCCCAATCTGTCTGCAGAATTCCTTCCAAAACCTGGCGGAGAACTGAGGACCCCTATCGGAAACGACGTCGACCGGCAACCCATGGAGACGGAAGACGTGATCCACCATCAGTTGTGCCGTCTCCTTGGCGGAAGGGAGCTTGGGGAGGGGAATAAAATGGACCGCTCTGGAGAAGCGATCCACCACCGTGAGGACCACGGAATTGCCATTCGACCGCGGGAGCCCAGTAACAAAATCAAGAGCAATATGGGACCAAGGGCACTTAGGGATGGGCAAGGGATGAAGCAGACCAGCGGGCGGGCTATTGCGCGGCTTGCACTGAGCGCAAATGGAGCAGGCCGACACGAACTGACTGACATCCTTGGCCATGGATGGCCACCAGAAGCATTGACGGATGGCGGTCAACGTTCCCCGGCTTCCTGGATGGCAGACTAGTCTGGATGAATGGCCCCACCGGAGGACTTCAGAACGCAGAGCGGCCGGCACCGACAACAGACCCCTTGGACACTCTGCGGGCCCTTGCACCGCTCGACCGGCCTCAATCACTCGTCGTTCGATGCCCCAAGAGAGCGCCCCAATCACCAACCCCTACGGGAGGATGGCGTCCAAAGTGGACTCCCTCTCAGTGACCTCGAACAGGCGAGACAAGGCATCGGGTTTGATGTTCTTAGATCCCGGCCGGTATGAGAGGGTGAAGTTAAAGCGGCCAAAGAAGAGTGCCCAACGGGCCTGTCGCGAGCTCAACCTCTTGGCTGAACAGATATATTCCAAGTTCTTTTGGTCCGTCCAGACCAAGAAGGGCTGCGCTGCTCCCTACAACCAGTGGCGCCACTCTCCCAAGGCTAGTCTCACCGCTAACAGCTCTCGGTCGCCAATGTCGTAGTTACGCTCTGCGGGGCTAAGGCGGTGAGAGAAGAAGGTGCAGATAAGACTGCGCCTACCCTGACATCAGACGCGTCGACCTCAACAATGAATTGGAGTGCAGGATCTGGAATAGACAGAACAGGTGCAGAGACAAAATGGGACTTGAGTATGTCAAAGGCTACCTGAGCATCCTGGTTCCACCTGAATGGTACCTTGGTGGAGGTCAACGCAGTGAGCGGTCTGGCCACTTGGCCGAAGTTCCTGATGAATCGACGATAGAAATTCGCGAAACCCAGGAAGCGTTGTAATGCTTTGCGGGAGTCGGGGATGGTCCATTCGGCGACAGCCTTAGTCTTGGTGGGATCCGCCTTAATTCCTTAGCAGAGATGATGTGGCCAAGGAACGTAACTGACTCGGCATGGAATTCTCACTTCTCCGCCTTGACAAACAGTTGATTCTCGAGGAGACGTTGGAGGACCCGTCTAACGTGCTGGGTGTGCACCTGGAGAGAGGGGGAAAATATTAGGATATCATCCAGATACACGAAGACAAACTTGTTGATCATGTCACCCAGAACGCTATTGATCAGGCCCTGGAAGACCGCCGGAGCGTTGGTTAGACGAAAAGGAAGAACCCGATATTCAAAATGTCCCGTGGGTGTGTTAAAGGAGGTCTTCCACTCATCCCCCTCCCAGATGCAGACAAGATGGTAGGCGTTGCGGAGGTCTAATTTGGTGAAGACACGGGTTCCCTGCAATAGTTCAAAGGCAGACGACATGAGGGGTAAGGGATATCTGTTCTTAACAGTGATGTCGTTCAAACCTCGGTAATCAATACAAGGATGCAGGGAGCCATCTCTCTTCTGCACGAAGAAGAAACCCGCACCGGCCGGGGAGGAGGAGTGACGGATGAGTCCAGCAAGGAGAGATTCTTGAATATACTTGTCCATAGCCTCTCGTTCAGGTTCGGACAGGGAGTAAAGGCGGCCCTTAGGCGGAGAAGTGCCTGGGAGGAGGTCTATGGCACAATCGTAAGAGCGATGCGGAGGAAGAGAGGTAGCCCGGGACCTGCAGAACACCATCCCAAGATCGTGGTACTCCGCCGGAACGCCGGAAAGGTCGGCGGGTTGAGCCTGCGGAACACAAGACAGAGAAACAAGAGAGGCGGCAGGACCCAAACAAGACACATGACAAGACTGGCTCCAGGCTTACACAGAATTATTTGCCCAATCCATGTGGGGATTGTGCTGTACGAGCCAAGGATGTCCCAGTACTAACTGGTTCAAAGGGGAATTCAGCACGTACAACACAGTCCTCTCACAATGGTTCCCAGAAGAGAAAAGACTTACACAGGGGGTGACGTGGGTGATAGTAGTGAGAGGGCTGCCCGTGAACGACTGCGCCTCCATCTGCTTGTCGAGGGGTATGGTAGGAATACCCCAATCCCAGGCTGTGGCAGCGTCGATAAAGTTACCCTCTGCTCCTGAATCGAGCAGAGCATGGCCAGTGTGAGACACCCCCTGGAAGACCAGCTCGATGGGTAGCTGAGTGCATCCGGTAGGAGAAGTTGAACAGGGAATAGCGCCCACCAGGACTCTCCATTTTACTGGTGGGCTGTGGCATCTAAAGGGCAGAAGTTGCTGCTTCTGTTGTGGTGTGAGGCGGAGACAACCCAGGTGCATGGGCTCGGAAGTAGGAGCCGACGTATCGGCAGATTCTTGAATATACTTGTCCATAGCCTCTCGCTCAGGTTCGGACAGGGAGTAAAGGCGGACCTTAGGTGGAGAAGTGGCTGGGAGGACGTCTATGGCACAATCGTAGGAGCGATGCGGAGGAAGAGAGGTAGCCCGGGACCTGCAGAACTCCATCCCAAGATCGTGGTCAGAGTTCACAGAGCAGAATCCAACAAAAAAACATGCAACAATGCAAGCAGTCTCACACACAGCACAAACCCAGAAAGTCTTAATAGGAGGCTCGAGCTCTCGGCCGCGAAAAAAACAAAAAGTGATAGAGGAATACAGACTCGCAAGGTGAGAGGTGCGAGGAAGATCTCAGTTCGTGAATAATAATCCCCAAGCGTGAAATCCACTGAGAATAATAATGTCCAGTCTCACAAGCGTCCGTGAGGAAGAGATTCAGAAGGCGGTGTGAATAATTTCCCCGTGTTAGCGTCCGTCAGGGCAAATGGTTGTCCAACCTCCCCTACGTCCGTGAGGGAGAGGTTCAAAAGGCGGTGTGAGTAATCCAGAAGAGTAAGAGTCCCATGAGCAAAAGATCGTCCCGCCTGCCGACCGTCCGTGCGGGAGAGATTCCGAAGGTGGCGTGAGAAATGCCACCAGAGTGAGAGAGAGAAATAATTCCCCGATCAACCACCAGCCTGATCCAACGGAGAAGGCAGAGAATCCGCGGCCACGGGCGACAGGCGGAAAGACGATCCGCAGGATCCCCAGAAGCTCGACGCTGGAACTGGAAGTAGAGATCTGGCGAGACAACCCACTCAAAACGAGCCACGAAGGCGAGGTCGTCCGGGCAGCTGTAGGAAGATAGAAGCACCGTGCAGGAATCTAACAGCGCTGGAGCCTGGACAAGGTAAATGTGTAAACTGGAAAATTAGTAATCCCCCAAAAAACAGTCTAGACCAGAGGTATTCCAAGACAGACTCTAAATCCAAGATACAAGTGTACATCCAAGACAAGAGTATATTCCCAAGACAAGAGTTATATCCCAAGACAAGAGGTCACGGTGGCTAGACAATCTAACGATCTGACGCCATACGGCAGAACCAAGAAGGTTGTAAGGGAATAATGAGCAGGGGAGTGAGAGCAGGTGAGCTGTAATGAAGGAAAGTAGAAATCGGTGTGAGAGGAGAAAGTGGGGAAAACAAGGCTGAGGGGCATACACAGACCGAGCGCGTGGTGAGCGGGAACTCTACCATGTGCTCGACACAGACCATACAACAACAAATAAACAAAACAGGCAGGAACTCAGGCCCGAGGCCTGACACTTACCACTGAGCTACAGGAAAGCTACAGGAAGTAGCTACAGAAAGCTGCAGGAAAGCTGGTTAGGTTAAAACAAACTCTGGTGTGATTTCTCTGTTAGTGCGGTTTATTTGTGTGACACTTCGTGAGGTCTTAACGAGTTACCGGCTTGCTATAAATACCCTCATATGCGCAGGCATTAACTGAGCATGTATAACCCAGCACACAGCATTGTTTTGGATGTCCGGTATGTTCTGTATCAAAATATTATAAATATATATCATAAAAGCTGCCCAATCATGTTGCGACTTTATAATTAAGATGCTATGTCCGGTATCTTTAGGTTCACTGTTAAAATGCCAGTCAGGGGTACGTTTCCCAAAAGCATCATTAGCCAACTATGGTCGCAACTTCCGTCAATGAATCAAGTTTTTCTCGAAACCATGATTCCAACGATCAATCGCAAGCAGCATTGTACATTTGCATGGTTGGAACTACAGATCTACAGTTGTGGTTAGAAGCAGAAGTTAGTTCCTTATTATTATGACATGTATACATTTTGATTGGTTGGATTACGTCACCTGTTGGATTACGTCACTTGATGTTTGCTGAGAGCGCGTGGTTTTAGCCAGAGCTCTTTCAAACTTATTCTTATTACATAATTGATTCTTGTTATATCTTAAGACTTGTGTTTTAAATTGTTATTCACCGAGGGTAAAACTTATCCTTACGTATATCCCATACCAAAATTGTCCTTAAACGCATTGATAAATTATTTTTATCAGATCATTCGTTATTAGCCCTCAGGCTGTTAGCATTACCAGACTGCTTACTGCTTAACACACTGTTTTCATTATTACGTCACTAATGGCTAATGTTTCAGACGTGTTTTTACCTCTGAGTGCAGATGAGGAAATTTTCGCACTTCAGTCGGAATTGGAGGCTGTGGAGAAGCAGATCCAGGATTTACTTGAGAAGCACACACGGCTGCAAGAACGTAAAACGGCGCTAGAAACATCCCGAGCTGACGCTCGCAAATCCGCGGTAAGTTTTCATCGTGATTGCAATACTCCTACCACTTCTACTCCGCGTGTTTCTCTGCACAGAGCCCAGGCTTCGTGAACAAGATCAGCCCAAATGAACTTCACTCCTGCACCGACACACCCACGGCGAAAGGCGCGAGCCAGGACCGGAGCGATGACCCAACTGCCGCCACCGGTCTTCGAGATCCCGATCAGGAACCGCTTTGCAGCCCTCTGCGATACAGAATGCAATGCTGTGGTCATCGGAGACTCAATTGTCCAGAACGTATGAGCGCACTCATTGTTTTCCTGGCGCCCATGTTCTTGATGTCTCTGCGCAGGTACCTGCGATCCTGAAGGGCTATGCTAACGTCGGCGCTGTCGTGCTGCACGCGGGGGTGAACGACGTCAGGATGCAGCAGTCGGAGATCCTGAAGAAGGACTTCAGGAGTCTGATCGAGATGGTACGCAATGCATCGCCCACGGCGAGGATCATCGTATCAGGGCCGCTTCCTACCTACCGACGAGGGAATGAAAAGTTCAGTAGACTATTTGCTCTAAATAAATGGTTGATGTCATGGTGTATTGAACAGAAGCTGCTCTTTGTTGATAATTTTGATCTGTTCTGGGAGCGACCTAGGCTCTTCCGACGGCCTGCACACCAGCAGCATCAGAGCGGATCTTCTGTCCGACAACATCTCAAAGAAGCTACGCACCGTTTGACTACATCTCCCACCGGTAAGTCAAAACTTTAACTTTAGTCTGTGTTCCTCCCACTCATCTGTTATAAATGTTACTGCTTCCAAATGCATAGAGACCGTATCTGTCCCCCGAATAATACTACAAAATAATAATTTAGGCAAAACTCAGAGAAAAAAATCGGATCTTGATTAAACCTGAGGACAATGTAATAAACGACCAAAACCAACTCATAAAGTTTGGCCTAATTAATATTAGATCACTAAATTCAAAGGCAGTTATTGTAAATAACTTCCTGTTTCCGGCTTCCTGTTTCCTGCATCGCTGCCGGCAGCTTGTTTGTATCAGTGCTCTTACCACTTCGCTCTAATATTAGTGTATTTTATTTTCTTTAATTATTATTATCGTTGCTAACTTATCCTGATATCTCAATAACCCTGTTCCTGTTATTTACTTGGAAGAGTCTAAACCAAAAGTGATAGTTAACTTAACGCCGTTAGCATAGCAATAGCGTGTTAGCTTGCTTTCTGTTCACACTGTGGAATATCATCTTGCCTCTGGTTTGTCTTGTGTGCTAACTGTTTCTCTTTTTAAGCGAGTATACTACGATCCATCGAGCAACCTTGGTAAGTTGGAATTGCACTTCAAATCCGGTGAGTTATGGCTTCTATTCCTATTATTGTTACTTGCACCTCATGTCATATGTTTAGCTTAGCCTTCTCTGTCAGCTGCGAGGGCTTTATATGCGATAAATGCAGGGAAATAGTTAGGCTGACAGAGAAGATCTTAGAATTAGAGTCTCGCATCCAATCTTTATCTGAGGATAGTAAGAGTTTAACGACGATAGAAAACACTTTGGATGCGAGCAACATTAGCGCACACAGCTCGGTTCCGGTTGAAAATCCCCCGCAGCTGGGAAACTTCGTGACTGTGAGACGGCGTAGTCGCAGGACAAAACATCACTCGACCGTTCCGATTACAGTCTCGAACAGGTTTGCCCCGCTCAGTGACGCACCGACTGAGAAACCTGCTGAAAGTGCCCTAGTTATCGGTGATTCTATTGTTCGGAACGTTAACATAGAGGCACCAGCCACCATAGTCCAATGTTTACCGGGAGCCAGAGCGCCTGACATCAAGTCAAATTTAAATGTGCTGGCTAAGGCTAATCGTAAATTCAGTAAGATTGTCATTCACGTCGGCACAAATGATGTTCGACTCCGTCAATCGGAGATCACAAAAGATAACATTAAAGAGGTGTGTGAGCTCGCAAGCATGATGTCAGACACTGTAATATTCTCTGGCCCCCTCAATGCTTATCGTGGTGATGAGATTTATAGCAGATTATATTCACTAAATGGCTGGTTGTCTGAGTGGTGCCTGCAGAATGATATAGTTTTTATAAATAACTGGAAGAGTTTTGAGGGCAGACCTGACCTGTTGAAACGAGATGGTCTCCATCCCTCCTGGGCTGGGACTTCCATCCTGTCTAGAAATATGGCAAAAAGTCTTAATGCTAATGCTAAAACTTGACTCGCTGGGGCCCAGGTCAGGGAGCAGACAGTATGGCTTAACCAACTGTCTGCTTGCCGTCTCACGTCGCAGAATACACAAAATGTACAACATGTAGTAATCCGTTCTCCCAAACATCACAAAATAGAGACTGTGTCTGTCCCCCGGATTAGCAAACATAAAATAATGCGTAAACCTCTTGAAAGTAATTTAATAAACGTTAAACAAACTAAACATGAACAAAATACAGATAATCAACTGTTACGACTCGGATTGCTAAATATTAGATCTCTCTCTAATAAAGCACTTTTTGTTAACGATATGATAACAGATCATAAAATAGACATGCTCTGTTTGACAGAAACATGGCTAAAACCAGATGATTATATTGCTTTAAATGAATCTGTCCCCCAAGATTATTATTATAAACACGAGCCTCGTCTAAAAGGCAGAGGGGGAGGTGTCGCAGCACTTTACAATAACTCTCTTAGCATTTCCCAGAAGTCGAACTCTAAATATAATTCTTTTGAAGTCATGGTTCTTCATGTTTCAACACCTAATACTAAAGATAAAACACTTTTTAAATTGATTCTAGCTATTGTATATAGGCCTCCAGGGCACCACACAGATTTTATTAAAGAATTTGGTGGGTTCTTATCAGAACTAGTACTGGCCGCAGATAGACTCCTTGTCGTTGGTGACTTTAACATCCACGTAGATAACGTTACAGATGCCTTAGGAATGGCTTTCAAAGACACTCTTAACTCCATGGGCATTAGTCAACATGTGTCAGGACCCACTCACCTTCGTAATCATACTTTAGATTTAATACTGTCTTACGGTATAAATGTGGACGACGTTAAAATCCTTCAGCAGAGTGAAGACATTTCGGATCATTATCTGGTATTATGTTTGCTTCACTGGCCTACGGCTGCAAATAAAACTCATTGTTACAAATATGGTAGAACAATAACTTCAACTACCAAAGATGCGTTTCTCGATAATCTGCCCGAATTGTCTCAAATCATGAGAAATAACGTTGAAGATCTTGACATTACCACTGAAAATTTTAATTCCACCTTCTCGGTAACGCTAGACAAAGTTGCTCCACTACGTTTAAAGAAGATTAAAAATGGCAGCCCCACACCGTGGTATAATGAACACACTCAGGCTCTAAAGAAAGCGGCCCGAAAAATGGAGCGCAACTTTAAGAAAACTAAATTAGAGGTATTTCGTACAGCATGGAAGGATAGTATTCGAAAATACAGGAAAGCCCTAATAACTTCTAGATCCGCCTACTTTTCATCACTAATAGAAGAAAACCAGCACAACCCTAGGTTTTTATTTAACACGGTGGCTAAATTAACAAAAAATAAATCGTCAGTGACTTCTGATCCTGTATATCAGCATAGCAGTGATGAATTTATGAACTACTTCACATATAAAATCCAAGATATTAGAGAAAAAATTATAACAATGCAATCAGAAGTGAAACCCGCTGAACAAACTAACTACAGCGCCCTTAAGGAGAAAATGCAATTATTTTATACCGTAGATCAAGATGAGCTGTCTAAAATTATTAGATCATCTAAATCAACAACATGCATACTAGACCCTATACCTACAAATCTACTGAAAGAGATGCTCCCAGAAATTATAGATCCTCTTCTTGGTATTATTAACTCATCTCTGACATTAGGACATGTGCCTAAAGCATATAAGGTGGCTGTTATAAGGCCCCTTGTCAAAAAACCCCAACTCGACCCTAGAGAACTAAGGAACTACAGGCCTATATCGAATCTACCTTTCATATCTAAAGTTCTGGAAAAAGTAGTTTCAACTCAATTATGCTCCTTCCTCCAAAGGAATGACATCAATGAAGAATTCCAGTCTGGATTTAGAGCATGTCACAGTACAGAGACTGCTTTGATCAGAGTTACAAATGATCTGCTATTGGCGTCTGACCGAGGTTGTATCTCGTTATTGGTGCTGCTAGACCTTAGTGCTGCATTCGATACCATTGACCACAGCACACTCCTACATAGACTCGAAAATTATGTCGGCATTAAGGGAATAGCTTTGAAATGGTTTAAATCTTATTTATCCGACCGTTTTCAATTTGTAGCAATAAACAATGAGGTGTCACGCAAATCGCAAGTCCAGTACGGTGTACCACAGGGCTCAGTCTTAGGGCCTCTGCTCTTCGCATTATACATGCTACCTCTAGGAGATATAATAAAGCGACACGGAGTTAGCTTTCACTGTTATGCTGATGATACTCAACTTTATATTTCCTCGAAGCCTCATGAAACACAGCAGTTCCATCGAATAATGGAATGCATAGTCGATATAAAAAACTGGATGAGTAACAACTTTTTATTACTGAACTCGGACAAAACGGAAGTGTTACTTATTGGACCGAAAACTGCTATAAGTAACAACCAAGAATACTGTTTAACTATTGACGGATGTTCCATAAAACCCTCGTCGTCAGCAAAGAATCTTGGCGTTCTATTCGATAGTAATCTGTCATTTGAGAGCCACGTCGCCAACACCTGTAAAATTGCGTTTTTCCATTTTAAGAATATATCTAAACTACGTCATATGCTGTCAATCTCAGATGCAGAGAAGTTAATTCATGCATTCATGACATCAAGACTAGATTACTGTAATGCACTGTTAGGTGGTTGCCCTGCAGGCTTATTACAAAAACTCCAATTGGTCCAAAACGCGGCAGCTCGAGTTCTTACACGTACAAAAAAGTATGAACATATTAGCCCGGTTCTGTCAACCTTGCACTGGTTACCTATAAAGCATCGCGTTAACTTTAAAATCTTGCTTATTACCTATAAAGCCTTACATGGTTTAGCTCCTCAGTACTTGAATGAACTCCTTTTGTATTACAGTCCTTCACGTGCATTACGCTCTCAGGCGTCCTGTCAGTTGGTAATACCTAGAATTTCAAAATCAAGTGCAGGTGGTAGATCCTTTTCCTATCTAGCGCCTAAACTTTGGAATAGTCTTCCCTGCACTGTCCGGGAGGCAGACACACTCTGTCAGTTTAAATCTAGACTAAAGACGCATCTTTTTAATCTTGCATACACTACTCTTCCATAATATAAATCTTCAGAGGGTTTAGGCTGCATTAGTTAGATCAACCGGAACCAAAAACACAACTGATGTACTTGTTGCATCAAAGAGTACAGAACAGTACTCTACTCTCAGCCAGTCTTGTCTCATTGTTCCAAGGTTACCACAGCGAGCAGGATGCAGTTCATGGCCTGACCTGATGGTAGAGCGGAGAATGGGAAGTGGGGACCTGACAAGAGCTGAGATGATAGAGCTGGATAAAGAAGGACGCGGTCTCTTGACATGTCTTCACCACAAAACTTCAAATGCTATTAGATTATTAATGATAATCTTAAACTATAATTTATTTTATTATTAAGTTTATTTATTTTATTTAGCCTTGTTGTGCAAGTTCTCTGGAGCTTGTGCAGAGGCAGCAGCTTTTGCCAGAGGGGAACTGGAATCCCCTGGTTGGGCCTGGGTTCTCCTGAGGTTTTTTTTCTCGATTAGAGTTTTGGGTTCCTCGCCACCGTTTGCATACTGTTTTTGCACTATCTGCCTGACCGGGGGGGCTGCTTTAGAATCTTAAAGTTTTACTTAATTAATATTGCATATAGGAATTTATTATCTGTTATATTTGACCTGTGCTTCTCTCTCCTTTATCCTAAATGTGTGCTCTCACTGAGCGTGTGTGTGTGTGCGTACTTGTCTGTGTACGTACGTGTGTGTGTGTGTGTGTGTGTGTGTGTGTGTGTGTGTGTGTGTCTCTGTGTCTGTGTGTGTTGGTGCGTGTGCGTGTTGTGTGTGTGGAGTGTTTTGTGTGTGGGTGTGTCTGTCTTCTGTGTTTTCAACCTTTTCTTGTTTTTGCAGGTACAACTTTGATTGTTTTGCTTGTAGTCAATGTGTCTCATGTACAGCTGCTTTGTAACAATGAAAATTGTAAAAGCGCTATATAAATAAAGTTGAGTTGAGTTGAGTTGAGTAAATGAAATGATCACAGATTTTGATATACTTTGCCTTACCGAAACCTGGCATGCCTAAGGCCATCAAACGTATTGTGTAACTTAGTCGACACGCGCCGGACGGCTAGTTATGGACGCTGCGCGCCGACGACCCCAAATTTTTCCCAGGTCGCCCGGCGGTGCCGAAACGAAGGGGAGAGCGCCCGCGATCGAACGGAAGCGTCATGGGGCAGCGGCGACGCCCGGGGGACCCCAGAAAAATGCCCAAAGTGCCTAATTTTTGAGTCACGGAACGAAGGGTTAGGCGCTCTCTCGGGCAGAACCACGAGGGGGCGACTCGACGTACGGTCCCAGCCTAAGCCGCGCGCGCCGATTAGGTTGCGACCGGGCCTCCCGAAGAGCGCCTATGCAACCCCCTTGCAGACTACGGGCCGGATCCGGACCCCGACGTACACGAGAGGCCTACGCGTGCCCCTTGTAACCTATTTTGGGCGGGGCTTCCCGCTGGCCACGCCTCCATCCTCAGAACGCCTACGCGTTCCCCTTGCAGCCTAAACTTGAGGGAGGCCTGCCCGACGCCCCCGAAGCCTGCCCGAAGACCCGGTCTCCACCCGGCGCCCCGGGGGACCCCGTCTCGGAGATGACTGCCTCATTTGAGCCCAGCGGCTGTGCGACAGACGCTTAAACAGCCCAAAGCCCTTTTCTTTGACTTTCGAGTCGAAAGTGCACATAAAAGCGCCGGTGTGCATCGACACAATGTTTTCTCACATCTGCGATTCATTCGAAGGGCCCAAAATTAGGTAGACAGAGTAAGACCCCTGTCAGTGGTCTCGTTTGCTTTGGCAATGATTTATCCAGCTTAAACCATCAGCAGAGTGTATGAGAGGAACAGCCTTTCACAATGACGTGCATTAAGGCTCACAGTTGTGCTCCAGAAGCTTAAAAATGGTGTGTCCATTAGCTACCTATGGGAGCCGCGCCAAAAGTGTTACGTGTGGGACTTCCTGTGACCACAGGAAGTCCCAGTCGTAACTTATCTTATGGGGCCTTCATAGGTAAATAATGGACAAAGCCTATTAAGGGTCATTATAAGCCTAAGTAGGGAGATATATAGCGTTAACCAACAGTAGAGTGCATGAGAGGCTTAGCCCTTCACAGTGACGTGCATTAAGGCTCACAGTTGTGCTCCAGAAGCTTAAAAATGGTATGTCCATTAGCTACCTATGGGAGCCGCTCCAAAAGTGTTACGTGTGGGACTTCCTGTGACCGCAGGAAGTCCCAGTCGTAACTTATCTCATGAGGCCCTCATAGGTAAATAATGGACAAAGCCTTTTAAGGGTCATTATTTTCCTAAGCAAGGAGGCAGACAATAGGCAGAGCCTATCTAACAGGATCTTGATGGAGGGAGCTCACATAGACTTAACATATCATAGCTTAAAACGTTTAATATGTGGTCTGTTGTTTTCGTGGGACCTGTCGAGGGTGCTATTAATGGTATTATAATTTTTTGAGGAGCATGTTCTTGTCCCTTTTAACTTAATGCGTGCTTCCTGAGTGTATTTCTTTGTGTATTTGCCCATCCCACTGTCTTGACTGTCCATACAAATGCTAACGACCAAGGTTAAAAGGCCATCAATAGGCCCAGTCAGGTCATTACCAGGTAGGGTGTCGCAGTGTCTGCAGCTCCTGTTTTAAAAGTTTGGTCTTGAGACAAGTCTGTTGCTGTGAGATGGCTTTGTTTAAGTGTCCGTTGTGTCCTGCTAAAGTGATGCACCTTAGGCACCACTTAAAGCAGCTTCATCAGATTTTGATTCACTCGCGGTCCTCCATCAGGAACAACATAGAGCGTTGCTGCAGCTCAGGGAGGACCAGGATGTACGTTTCCAGGCGGTCCTCCTGGCTCAGCAAGAGGACCGTGAGTCGTTCCGGAGCTGGGTACATCGGGAGGTTCGGACGGGGCCTCGCGCCGACCTGGTCCTCCAGAAAATGGGCCCACAGGATGATCCCGAGGCCTTCCTTGGTCTCTTTGAGCGGGTAGCGGTCGCGAGGGGTTGGCCGGAGGATCAGTGGGCCCTACATCTCATCCCGCTCCTTTCTGGAGAGGCCCAGGTGGCAGCGCAGCAGTTACCTCCGGAGAATCTCCTGGTGTACGCTGAGCTGAAGAAGGCCATCTTGCAGCGGGTCGGCCGGAGCCCTGAGGAGTATCGCCAGCGGTTCCGATCGCTGGGGTTGGCGGAAACCGGCCGGCCCTACCTGCTAGCTCAGCAGCTCCGGGACTCCTGCCGCAAATGGCTGATGGCCGGGAATAGCGACGTCGCGGGTATCGTGGATAAGGTGGTACTGGAGCAGTTCACGACCTGTCTGCCCTGGAGAACAGCGGCCTGGGTCCAGTGCCACCGTCCGACGTCGCTGGACTCGGCCATCCAGCTGGCGGAAGACCACCTGGTTGCGTGCCCTGGAATCGGGGAAATGCTACCAGCGGTCTCTCTCCCTACCCCCGCAACCCGGCCCATACCAGCACCACGGACCCGTCCCCCGATACCGCTGAGGGGAGGGCCCCGGGGACGCGGAAGCTACGCGACCGGACCGACTGATGGAGGGGGAACCTTGGCCGGCAGGTCCGCCGCGCTGGAGACGGGCAGCCACCCCTACACCATGCCCTACAACCCACCTGCCTCTGCCTCTCCACGCCAGTTAGCGAGCCCACTCCCTGCCACTGGGGTGGCGGGAAGGCCTGGGCCGGCTTGTTGGCGCTGCGGGGACCCGGACCATTTCATAGATCGTTGCCCGGTAATGGATGTGGGAACTATGATCCGGGTCCCCGACGAGCCGCGAGCTGCCCCTGGTCCAGCTGGCCTGTACCAAATACCCGTGAGTATTGGGGGAGGTACATACCAGGCTTTGGTGGATTCAGGTTGTAACCAGACCTCCATCCACCAAAGCCTGGTTCGTCTCGGGGCATGGGGTAAAAACCGCGAGGTTAAGGTGCGGTGTGTTGACGGGGATGTGGTGAAATACCCTTTGTTGAACCTGCCCATTAAATTCAGGGGGGAAAAGCATAGTGAGGAGGTGGCGGTTAATCCTCACCTCCGGCATCCGCTGATTTTGGGGACGAATTGGCCACTTTTTCCTAAATTACCGAGGTTATTGTGTGCGGATGCCTCTTGGCGAACGAAGCACGGTAGGGGAGGCGGTGTGCATGTGGGCAGTGTGGTGCCGGGTCCGTCGGAGCCTGACTCCGGGGAGGCGCTCGAGATTGAGAGGGTGGTACTCTCAGATCGCGATGACTTTCCCCTCGAGCAGGCTCAGGATGCGATGCTGAAAAGGGCATTTGAGCAGGTTGCATCCATCGACGGACAGCCGGTCCAGCCCACACGTGCACTCTCCTACCCGTATTTTGCTATAAGAAGGAATCGGTTATATCGGGTGACCCAAGACACCCAGACAAAATAAGATATAACCCAGTTGTTGATTCCGAAAAGCCGTCGGGAAATGCTTTTCCAGGCGGCTCATAGTAACCCAATGGCAGGGCACTTAGGGCAGGGTAATACACTGAGTCGCCTCATGGCCCGATTTTTTTGGCCGGGCATTCACGACAACGTGCGCAGGTGGTGCGCGTCTTGCCGCGAATGTCAGTTGGTAAACCCACCGGTCACCCCAAAAGTGCCTTTGCGCCCTCTTCCGTTGATGCAGGTCCCCTTCGAGAGAATTGGCATGGACCTCATCGGGCCATTAGAGCGATCTGCACGGGGATACCGCTTTGCATTGGTCCTGGTGGACTATGCAACGCGATATCCCGAAGCAGTGCCACTCCGCAGCATCTCCGCGAAAAGTGTTGCGGACGCACTGTTTCGGATTATCTCCCGGGTGGGGATCCCCCGCGAGATCCTCACCGACCAAGGCACGGCNGAAATCACCTCCGCAAACGGCGAACCGGACGGACCAGACCCCCCGGCCGCGGCACCCCTACTTCCTTCCATCCCGGGTTTCGGCACCAGTGTAACAAGACTTCAAAGGAACCGGAAGGAAGAGGCTGGAATCAGGGTAGAGCTGACGACTAAGCACTTTATTAATAAACAATAGCACAAGCGCTGTACGCGCCTAAATCAAAACCCCTTCACTTTAGGGCAAGAACAGTCTTTTTACGGTCAGAGCTTCCCGCTCATAATCCTCCGCTCACTCGCTCGAATCCTCTCGCCTCCAGCCGTCAGCTCCGGTCTCTCTCCCCGACTGTCTCTGCCTTGCTGCTTTTAAGCCTCTCCACGCCAGTTACTGGAACAAGGCACAGGTGTTCATTATTTGTGCGAGCGCCACTCACTCACCGCTCGTCTCCTCACTCTCTCTCCTGCTGCAGACTTCGCTGAACCACGCCCACCTTGCCACAAGCAGTAACTATCCTGGTCATACATGTAGTGCCGGAGACCAATCAGACACGCAACAACTAGTTATATTTCTTAAATATAACAACAACACCCCTCACCCAACCAGCAAGCTAGTCGCCAGGGGGTCTACCCCCAATCTGCTACTAACACTAGGCGCAGGACCGGATCTCTGGTGACCATAGCAACCCACACCAAACCATCAAGATAAGAGTATTTTACGACCGAATGGAATGTAGAGAGATGAACTCTCTTTACTCACTTTGGGGACAGACATACAATCCTAAATACATCTCTATAGAAATGTACATGTATTCATTTATAAACTTTCCATATATTGATGTTCTTGTTTTTATCTCTGTCATAAACATTAATCCAAAGTAGTTTGAATGAATGTGTGTATAACTACTAGAATTATTAGATTTGTAGTAACTCATTTAACCAAGATGATATGTAGATCATGTTTGGTGTCTATGAGGTGCATTTGTGATTCCCTTAATGTTAATGTTTGTTGTGTCTTGGTAACTCTTTTCATATTAGTTTTATTAAACTCTTAGAAGTTCTCATAGTGAACATCCAATCAGCTTCCACATGCAAAACACCATGTGTAAGACAAAGACAATTAACTTTCCCTCCAAAGGTGCCATCTCTTGATTGGGTCAGTCACGTCTGTAGGATATGACATCCTTACAGTTTAAAGTACAGTAGACCACAAGAAGAGTCTCTTAGTGTTTGCGTTGTTCGAAGGGTTCGAGGGGTTTGTTCTTTCTCTCTTCTTGCATTTTGCTTTTCTTTTTGTCCAGGTACTGTCCGTGCCACCTCTACAAGGGTAGAACTATCTCTAAAGGATGGACTAGAAGAAAGTTTGTGCCAGGCTGCAGCCTCGTCTTTCCAGATACAGATCCTCTGCATAAAACTGGTTTTCTCTGATCACTTCCAGCCAAGATCCACTGGAGCCTCAACAAACTGCATCAGGGCACTTTCTTTCTTTTGATGGGCAAGACATGCAAGTATCATACTTAGTCTTATTAATGGATGCATAGAGCATCATTAATCCTTTCAGCAAAGGTGCTTTACAAGAAGAAACGTCTTGGTTACGACTTTTTTATTTTTTAAAAAATGTGTGGATTTTCTTAGTTTAATAACTTGTAAAGTTTTTGTCTCATTTATGTAAATGTATATTATTTTAAATCACTTATGTAGATATGTTTAAATGTATATATTTTATTTCAATGTCTCACATTTTAAAGTTATATACATTTGTTATGTATATAAAGTTTTGAAGTTTTTATTTAAAAAATCCTTATTAAAACTATTAAACATTTAAAGGTATATGTTTTTATTTATTTCTCATTTTCTGGAATATAACAAATGCATTAAAGCTCACAGTTGTGCAAGTTAAAAGTGAGTGTGCATATATTACACAGTGACTTACTTGAAATTATACCACCATGCCCCCCTTAAATCTTCAAGTAAGCTTGCATGCATTACACAGAAGCTTGCTTGAAAATATAACTCCATGCCCCCCTTAAATCTTCAAGTAAGCTTGCATGCATTACACAGAAGCTTGCTTGAAAATATAACTCCACGCCCCCCTTAAATAATCAAGTAAGCTTGCAAGCATTACACAGAAGCTTGCTGGAAAATATAACTCCACGCCCCCCTTAAATCTTCAAGTAAGCTTGCAAGCATTACACAGAAGCTTGCTGGAAAATATAACTCAGCCCTCAGTCATTTTCAAGTTAAGATGTACAAGTGCTTAAACAGAAGCTTGCTTGAAAATATAACGCCACCCTTAATCTTCAAGTAATTTGCATGCATTACACACGAAGCTTGCTTGAAATATAACTCCAGCCCCCTCTAAATCTATACAAGTAATATCACTTCAATACTAGTGAAGTGCTTGTGCGTGACTCAGTCGTCGGGCTTTACGCGTTTTGCCAGCTTTGTAACCTTTTATGGTAGTTTTTTCAATCAGAATGGAATTCTCACTCCTGTGGATTAAAATGGTATATACATGTTGTACTGATTTCGATGTGGCATCACCTTATGGTAATTATTTGAAGGACCAATACTAGTCCGTGTCTTGTTGTGATAACTAAGTCCTTGGATACGTTTATTACAGCTTTGTAACCTGTTTATTATGCTAAAAAAGGATCTAGTTCTGGACTTTTCTATTTGGCGGTATATCTACCTTGTGCTTACACTTGCTTCACACTTATTTTTCTTTGTGCACAGATGATGTCCTGGAAAAATTACGGGAGTTTCAAGAGGGTCCGGATCCTTCAAGGAAGCTGAAGGAAAATATCAGTGGGAAGATCTACAGGGTTAAAAAGTTTTTAGCCTTCATGGCAAAGGGCAAGTCGAATCTATCAAATATGGTCTTCCTCAACGAGACCAGAAAGATACACTCGTGAGTAATTTTTTGTCTTGTCCTTGCTGTGACCTGTGATGTTTTCGTTGTTTGAGAACAAGTTGCTTGTATAGCCTACAATTATGTTCTGCCTTGTTTGTTTGTGTGCAGCTGGGTAAGCTCCCTCCGTCGATCCGGAGTGACAGAAACAACGATCAAACACTACGTCGATAACGTCTCCCAGTTCATCGACTTCATCGTGGAGACACCTCCTCAGACGTCACGCCTGAGCAAGAACGTGATGATCGGCCTAAGGCGGGAGATGAAGGGCCTGAGGAAGTCCTTAAAGAGGGGTGTCGCCATGCACAGGACTTCTGTAAAGGCTTCCAAAGAGGAGAAGGTGCTGAGCAAGGGTTTGCTTTTAGAGTGCCGGAATAAATCGAAGCTGGGCATTCCCGAAGCACTTGGTAAGTTTTATGTGAACTGAACAAGTTAAAAAAGTGTCAAACGCAATCAAGATGTGCATTTTTAACTCCTCTTTGCTCTCCCACTGTGTTCAGCTCTCCTGGAGATGGACCCCACGCCGAGAATCCAGTGGAAGTTTTATGGACTTTTCTCTGCGTTCCTGTCATCTGTTTTTGGGCACAGAGGGGTGTCTTCCAAAATATGACCATCCAGGAGGTCATGGAGGCAAAGAGGTCATCAACGGAGAACGCCTTTCTCATAAATGTGAGTGTTTGCCATTTTCACTCTCCTTGGCTGTCCGTGTGGTCTCCTGTTCTGAAGCACCTTTGGTTTTTATCCGTCCGCAGATAAAGACCCACAAGACGAATGAGTTGTACGGCCCAGCGCAAATTATTTTGAAGGAGGAGGAGTGGGCGTTACGGTTCCTGCATCTGAAGGACCAACTTCCGGGTGGCCTAGGAGCTAAATTCCTTTTCTTTGTGTCAACGCCCAACCCTTGCAAGAACTTGAACAATTACTTTCAAGAGGCATGGAAGGCAATGGGCCTGCCAGGATGTCCGACCTTCACAGACGTGAGAACGTCCATCTCCAGTCATGTAAGTTTTGAAATAATCCATGTCAAATGTGAAACGTACTGTTCTGAGGCTTTTTGTGTGACGTATGGAATTATTTTTCTCTTTTCCAGGCCAAGTTCACGCATGCTCCTGAGAACCGCCTGAAGCTTTGCAAATTTATGTGCCACGATGTACGCACGGCGGACAAGTTTTACGTCACCAACCTCACTGCCAAGCAGGCAGTTGAACACAGAAGGCTGTTTGAGGCAGCACTGGAGGGTCCGGAGAGGTCGCCGGCATCGAAAGACATACCAAAACGCAGATGCCAGGTCGCCTCAAAGGATCACCCTCGAAAAAAGCGTAAACTGTTGGAGCCCGAACTCAGCTCTGGCAGCACCACTCCCGAGGATGACCAAGTGACTTACCAGGAGTCGGGTGTGTCTAGTGTAGAGGACAGCCAGGTAAATTGATATTCTCTTAACGAGACAGAATCTACGGTGCGTTACTGATTTGTATCACAGCGTCTAATTTGCTTCTGCCAATTTTCTTCGACAGGGTGAATCTGAGCCAACCAAACCCAGCCAAGACGTCGAGGTCGAGAGAAGAGGCGAGGAAGATGAGGCGTCGGAACACGGACAGTTGAAAAGGCAAAGGAGACCGATCGTCCTATTGACGCCCCTGAAGTCGGCTTTAAGAAAAAAACATTTCATTCTCTCAGCTGTCCCCGCTGAAAGTGAAAAAGACTGTCGTATCAACGTCTCTGACACTTGTTGGAATGGGGCGACAAAGACTTCAAAGAAAATGCGCAAAGGACTTAATGGATAAATGGAGGAAGAGAAACAAGAAATGAACTTTTGAACTTATGTTTTTTTATTTCCTTCATTTCAGGTGCCTTTTCCAGTTTGTTGACTGTGTTTTGTACATGCATATCCTAAAAACTTACTGTCTTACATATTTATTCTTATTAAAATGTAAAGCGTTCATTTGTGTGTGACTTGTTTTTTTATTTTTAATAAACTTTGGCGTTTGCAATTTAACATTTTTGTTGTTGTTTTTAATGGTCATCAATATTCTTTTCAAAACTTCAAAACGTCTCGGTTACGTTTGTAACCTCGGTTCCCTGATGGAGGGAACGAGACGTTGTGTCGAACCGACAGATGGGGTTCGTCCCTGAGAACCAATCGTTTCCGACTGCTTAGAAAAGGCCAATGAAAATTGGCAAATGAAATTTGCATGCCGGACTCCGCCCCGGACATCCGGGTATAAAAGGGAGACGGCGTGCATCATTCATTCACCTTAGTTCTGAGGAGCCTGAGACCTCTCACGACTGCTGCAGAGGACAGCACGTGTTGTGGCAAGAGGACACAACGTCTCGTTCCCTCCATCAGGGAACCGAGGTTACAAACGTAACCGAGACGTTCCCTTTCTGTCGGTCTCTCGACGTTGTGTCGAACCGACAGATGGGGTTCCAATGGAAAANCTTTAACCAACAGTAGAGTGTATGAGAGACTTAGCCCTTCACAATGAGTGTCATTAAGGCTCATAGATGTGCTCCAGAAGCTTAAAAATGGTGTGTCATTAGCTACCTATGGGTGGCCGTTCCAAAAGTGTGTGTGACTCAGTTTGGCAATTACCTGTTTATTACAGCTTTGTAACATGGTTATTATGCTCAAAATGACAATACATGTGTAACTTATTTAATGGGACCCTCATAGGTAAATAATGGACAAAGCCTATTAAGGGTCATTATAAGCCTAAGTAAGGAGTATATATAGCTTTAACCACAGTAGAATGTATAGAGGCAGCCCTTCACAATGACGCATTAAGGCTCATAGATGTGCTCCAGAGGCTTAAAAATGGTGTGTACATTAGCTACTTATGGGAGCCGCGCCAAAAGTGTTACGTGTGGCATGTACATTCGTAACTTATTTAATGGTACCCTCATAGGTAAATAATGGACAAAGCCTATTAAGTGTCATTATTTAACCTTGGCAATGAGTTATATGGCTTAAACCAACAGTAGGGCTTTGTAACATGGTTATTATGCTCAAAAATGGTATATACATGTGTAACTTATTTGATTTGGCTCACATAGGTGTATAACGGACAATACATGTGTAACTTATTTAATGGGACCTTCATAGGTAAATAATGGACAAAGCCTTTTAAGGGTCATTATAAGCCTAAGTAAGGAGTTATATAGCATGAGAGGCTTAGCCCTTCCCAATGACATGCATTAAGGCTCATAGACGTGCTCCAGAGGCTTAAAAATGGTGTGTACATTAGCTACCTATGGGAGCCGCGCCAAAATTGTTACGTGTGGGACTTCCTGTGACCACAGGAAGTCCCAGTCGTAACTTATCTTATGGGGCCCTCATAGTAAATAATGGACAAAGCCTATTAAGGGTCATTATAAGCCTACGTAAGGAGTTATATAGCTTAATCCTACAGTAGAGTGTATAAGAGTCACAGCCCTTCGCCATGACGTGAATTAAAGCTCAAAGATGTGCTCCAGGAGCATAAAATAGGTTTGTACATTAGCTACCTATGAGGACCCGCGCCAAAAGTGTTGACGTGTGGGACTTCCTGTGACCACAGGAAGTCCCAGTCGTAACTTATCTTATGGGGCCCTCATAGGTAAATAATGGACAAAGCCTATTAAGGGTCATTATAAGCCTAAGTAAGGAGTTATATAGCATGAGAGGCTTAGCCCTTCCCAATGACGTGCATTAAGGCTCATAGATGTGCTCCAGAGGCTTAAAAATGGTGTGTCCATTAGCTACAAATGGGATCCGTGCCAAAAGTGTTACGTGTGGGACTTCCTGTGACCACAGGAAGTCCCAGTCATAACTTATCTTATTGGGCCCTTATAGGTAAATGATGGACAAAGTCTATTAAGGGTCATTATAATCTTAAGTAAGGAGTTATATAGCTTTACCAACAGTAGAGTGTATGAGAGTCACAGCCTTTCACAATGACGTGCATTAAGGCTCATAGATGTGCTCCAGAGGCTTAAAAATGGTGTGTCCATTAGCTACCTATGGGTGGCCGTTCCAAAAGTGTGTGTGACTCAGTTTGGCAATTACCTGTTTATTACAGCTTTGTAACATGGTTATTATGCTCAAAATGGAATACATGTGTAACTTATTTATGGGACCCTCATAGGTAAATAATGGACAAAGCCTATTAAGGGTCATTATAAGCCTAAGTAAGGAGTTATATCAGCTTTAGTCCAACAGTAGAGTGTATAAGAGGAACTAGCCCTTCACAATGACGTGCATTAAGGCTCGCAGTTGTGCTCCAGAAGCTTAAAAATGGTGTGTCCATTAGCTACCTATGGGAGCCGTGCCAAAAGTGTTACGTGTGGCATGTACATTCGTAACTTATTTAATGGGACCCTCATAGGTAAATAATGGACAAAGCCTATTAAGGGTCATTATAAGCCTAAGTAAGGAGTTATATAGCTTTAGCAGTGTATGAGAGGCTTAGCCCTTCACAATGACGTGCATTAAGGCTCATAGATGTGCTCCAGAAGCTTAAAAATGGTGTGTCCATTAGCTACCTATGGGAGCGTTCCAAAAGTGTGGTGACTCAGTTTGGCAATTACCTGTTTATTACAGCTTTGTAACATGGTTATTATGCTCAAAATGACAATACATGTGTAACTTATTTAATGGGACCCTCATAGGTAAATAATGGACAAAGCCTATTAAGGGTCATTATAAGCCTAAGTAAGGAGTTATAGCTTTACCAACAGTAGAGTGTATGAGAGGCTTAGCCCTTCACAATGACGTGCATTAAGGCTCATAGATGTGCTCCAGAGGCTTAAAAATGGTGTGTCCATTAGCTACCTATGGGATGCCGTCCAAAAGTGTTACGTGTGGGACTTCCTGTGACCACAGGAAGTCCCAGTCGTAACTTATCTTATGGGGCCCTCATAGGTAAATATGGACAAAGTCTATTAAGGGTCATTATAAGCCTAAGTAAGGAGTTATATAGCTTAATCCTACAGTAGAGTGTATGAGAGTCACAGCCCTTCACAATGACGTGCATTAAGGCTCATAGATGTGCTCCAGAAGCTTAAAAATGTGTGTCCATTAGCTACCTATGGGAGCCGTGCCAAAAGTGTTACGTGTGGGACTTCCTGTGACCACAGGAAGTCCCAGTCGTAACTTATCTTATGGGGCCCTTATAGGTAAATGATGGACAAAGTCTATTAATGGTCATTATAAGCCTAAATAAGGAGTTATATAGCTTTAGCCAACAGTAGAGTGTATGAGAGTCACAGCCCTTCTCAATGACGTGCATTAAGGCTCATAGATGTGCTCCAGTGGCTTAAAAAGGGTGTGTCCATTAGCTACCTATGGGAGCCATGCCAAAAGTGTTACGTGTGGCATGTACATTCGTGACCTATTTAATGGGAGCCTTATAGGTAAATAATGAACAAAGCCTATGGAGACACATTCCTTCATGATAATGTACATTAAAGTTCAATATTGTGCACTACAGGCTTAAAACTGCGTAAATTCGCCTCCTATGTGACAGGTAAGGAGGGGGATGCATTTTTGTGAATTGTGATTTTGTGCTACAGTTTGGGAATCCTTAGCGCTTTGTCACACACGCCTATTTCTTACATCTCTATCTTATTTGAAGGGGCCCTCATACGTGGCGAATGTACAAAGCCTCTAAATTACCATTGTTTGCTTTGGAAATTAGTTATACAGGTAAAACCAATAATATTGTACACAGAAGATACATTCCTTCACAACAATGTACAATAAAGCTCATAGTTGTGCTCCAGAAGCTTAAAAATGGTGTGTCCATTAGCTACCTATGGGAGCCGCGCCAAAAGTGTTACGTGTGGCATGTACATTCGTAACTTATTTAATGGGACCTTCATAGGTAAATAATGGACAAAGCCTTTTAAGGGTCATTATAAGCATAATTAAGGAGTTATATAGCATGGGAGGCTTAGCCCTTCCGAATGACGTGCATTAAGGCTCATAGATGTGCTCCAGAGGCTTAAAAATGGTGTGTCCATTAGCAACCTATGGGAGCCGCGCCAAAAGTGTTACATGTGGTACTTCCTGTGACCACAGGAAGTCCCAGTCGTAACTTATCTTATGGGGCCCTCATAGGTAAATAATGGACAAAGCCTATTAAGGGTCATTATAAGCCTAAGTAAGGAGTTCTATAGCTTTAGCCAACAGTAGAGTGTATGAGAGGCTTAGTCCTTCACAATGACGTGCATTAAGGCTCATAGATGTGCCCCAGAGGCTTAAAAATGGTGTGTCCATTAGCTACCTATGGGAGCCGCGCCAAAACTGTTACGTGTGGGACTTCCTTTGACCACAGGAAGTCCCAGTCATAACTTATCTTATGCTGCCCTCATAGGTAAATAATGGACAAAGCCTATTAAGGGTCATTATAAGCCAAAGTAAGGAGTTCTATAGCTTTAGCCAACAGTAGAGTGTATGAGAGGCTTAGTCCTCCACAATGACGTGCATTAAGGCTCATAGATGTGCTCCAGAAGCTTAAAAATGGTGTGTACATTAGCTACCTATGAGGACCCGTCAAATAAGTTACGACTGGCACTTCCTGTGACTCGGCAAAACCACAGGAATTACCAGTCATAACTTATTTGACAGTAGCCTCGTAGGCTTACATTGGACAATACTGTAAACTGTCAATTTTTAAGACTGTAAACATCTTTCTTCTGACAAACCTACAGATGTGTGTCCTAGAAGCACCCTGCATTGGTATATTGCACACCTCAGGCTATTAAAATGCTTTTTTTGCATACAAATGCACTTTTCACAGAAATTAGTCTCTCACCAGCATTTTCAGCAAAAAACTGCTTTATTCTTGTACAAAAATCTCGGGGCTTCGAATGCTAGTTCGACGCACCCTCACGCACCACATATCCGAAGCCCGTGCCCCAAACTTTATAGTCTGGTAGTCTGTTGGCCCCTGTTTCACATACCGAGAGAGTGGCTTACTTGAACCTAGGGAACATTTTCTAGTGCTTTTTCTTGTGTGAAAAGTGTTTTGTACATTAGTAGCCTACCGACCGACTGTCAAATAAGTTACGACTGGGACTTCCTGTGAACCACCGGAAGTCCCAGTCATAACTTATTTGACAGTAGCAGTGTAGGCTAACGGTGGACAATGCTGTAAACGGTCAATTTTTCATACTGTAAACCCATTTTCTTGTTACAAACTACAGATATGTATCCTAGAAGCATCCCATATTGGTATATTGCACACTTCAGGCTGTCAAATGCTCACGTGTTATACAAATGCACTTTTCACAGAAATAAACCTCTGACCAGCATTTTCAATAAAATTCTGCTTTATTTTTGTAGAAAAACCTTGGGGCTTCGAATGCAAGTTCCGAAGCCCGTACCCCTCGTGTACGGAAGTGCTCGAAAAAAAATCACAAAAAATATTCCCAAAAAATAAACGGCCCACAACCTCCCCAAACAGTCGATAGAGACATAACGAGGCGTACCGCTTCAAACTTTGGGAACCGAATGAGGGGGCAGCGAGCAGCTACAGAATTTGAATCGGGGTCATTCGGAGTCCCCGGGGCCGTTCGGGGGTCTCTGTACGATAGCCACCTATGAGAGAAATAGGATATGTTGCAGGTGTCAGAGGCTCCCGTACTGGCCGCGGAGGCCCCAGGAGCCCGAAACCTAACAGAAAGTTGCGTCACGTGGCTCTCGACGACATACCGATAGGGCTAGGTCGGGCTATGAAATTAAGTATTTTTTATTATTTTTCAGACGTCTCTCTCCCTCGCATTGATCTCTATGGGCCATGTGACTGTAAAAGGTCAATTTTTAAGACTGTAAACAGCTTTTGTATGACAAACCTACAGCTATGTATCCTAGAAGCACCCCATATTGGTATATTGCACACTTCAGGCTATTAAAATGCTTATTTTGCTTACAAATGCACTTTTCACAGAAATACATCTCTGAACAGCATTTTCAGCAAAATTCTGCTTTATTCTTGTACAGAAACCTCGGGGCTTCGAATGCTGGTTCTTCACACCCTCACGCACCACATATTCGAAGCCCGTACCCCTCGGTGTACGGAAAGTGCTCGAAAAAATCACAAAAAATATTCCAGAAAAATAAACGGCCCACAACGTCCCCAAAACGTGCATATAGACATAACGAGGCCGTACCGCTTCAAACTTTGGGAACCGAATGAGGGGGCAGCGAGCAGCTACGAATTTGAATCGGGGTCATTCGGAGTCCCCGGGGCCGTTCGGGGGTCTCTGTACGATAGCCACCTATGAGAGAAATAGGATATGTTGCAGGTGTCAGAGGCTCCCTACGGGCCGCGGAGGCCCCAGGAGCCCGAAAATTACAGAAAGTTGCGTCACGTGACTCTCGACGTCATACCGATAGGGCTTGGTCGGGAAGTGAACTTAAATATTTTTTCTTATTTTACATACATCTCCCTGCCTCTAGTGGTTCTCTATGGGCCCGCAAACCCCCTCGCACGTTGGCTCGGGTATCCGACGTCTTTCTGACAGAAACCTCCCCTAAGCACAAACGAGCAAGGTCACGAAGGACGCCCGGCTCCTCTAGGGGGCGCCACGGCCGTGAGGGAGAGAAAAAAGAAAGAAGGGCGGCGAGCGAGACATTTTGGCATCTTTTGGATGTCGCGCCATGCATAGGCAGCAAGGGGCAGCAAATTACCAACTCTAATCGCTCTGCGGACGCAAGGGGGCGAGCGAGACATTTTGGCATCTTTTGCATGTCGCGCCACGCATAGGCAGCAAGGGGCAGCAATCTACCAACTCTAGGCTCTCTGCTGACGCAAGGGTGGCGAGCGAGACGTTTTGGCATCTTTTGGGTGTCGCGCCACGAATAGGCAGCAAGGGGCAGCAAACTAGCAAGTCTAGGCGCGCTGCGGACGTGTGGAAGACTATGGCAGAGTTAGGCGGTCAGGGGGAAGCGAAAGGCTCCTCGGGCATACGGTGATGAAGATTAGGTGGTGAGGGGATGAGTAGACATTTTGTGGCGCGAGGGTCCATGCCCGCAGCACTTTGCCACCCCTTGTGGTGTCCGTACGATGCCTCTCCGGAAAAACGGCCCCTAAACTCCGATAAGGGAAAAAAGTCCCAATCATAATAAGAGTGAGCGAGAATTTGGCATCCAATTCAGGTATACGAGCCCTTCGTCTGCCTAGTCGACCGATGGCAATCTATATGAATGGACAATTGTCCACGATTTACCTAACTTCCCTTGCTACCCCCCACCCCTCAAAAACACAAAATAACCTCTTTAGCCTTCTCAAGACTAAACTTTATTGGGAAGTGCATACTCTACTCTAGCTCATCTTTAATTATTTTAATACATTCTTTCTGCTTATTCCATACTAAAGCCTGTCATAAATAATAATAATTCCCTTTCTGTCGGTCTCTCGACGTTGTGTCGAACCGACAGATTGGGGTTTGTCTTGAGAACCTATCATCTTCTGAGTATTTTGAAAAGGCCAATGAAAATTGGTGAATGAAATTTGCATGCCGGACTCCTCCCCGGATGTCCGGGTATAAAAGGAAGCCGGCATGCTCATTCATTCACCGTTTGTTCTTCAGAGCCTGTGCATCTGATGAGCGACACAGCGGTCTTCAGTGATCAATATTCTGCTGGAATCTATGACGTGGTGCAGCGGACGGTCCCTTCCAGCAGTGACTCTCCCCAGGGATGTCTCGGCAGTTCTGGAGGTGTTTGAGCAAATTTCCTTTTCTAAAATAGCAAATTTCTCCAGTGTGGCTTGTCCCGCTGTTCTCATGGGTGCAACACACTCATCGAGGAGTACGCTGGGGCAGACGTTGTGGATACGTCTTGCCCGCACTGCGGGTGGTTGACGATTCAGACGTTGCGTCACGGGTGGCTGTGTTCCCACGGGACTCAGCCACCACCTCGTCTGCTCCCCGTTCCGTGGCAGCAGGACTACGTCCCTACCATCCGCTATGGCAAGCAGCGAGGGTGATATGAGGATTACTGTGAGCGATAATCCGCCAGCCACTGGCTCACGGACCGTTCGCACCTCGTCTAGCTCGTCTGACCGTTCCCCAGGAGACGGTCCGCCGTCTTATTCCTCAATCACGTATTCGGACACGATGCGTGATGATGAGATGTCTCTTGCAGCATCGGGGGGCAGAGGTGTAAAGAGTACCTGAAAACCATACTTAAGTAAAAGTACAGATACCTTGCAGTGAAAATTACTCCATTACAAGTTACAAGTCACCAATTCCAAAACGACTTCAGTAAAAGTCTCCGAGTATCTGATTTTAACAGTACTTGAGTATTTTACTCATACTGAATGTAGGCTCAAAGAAGCACTAGTCCTCAACACTTAAGAGACACGTCAGTGAAAAACAGTTGATTTGTGAGGAGAGCAATCGCATTTATTTTCTTAAATCATAATAAGACTGAACACCTCAAAATTGCAACAAATCATGGTCGACACCATAACCTACGTCATTACAAACACCCTAAGTCTCATTTAAGCTCAAGTGCTCATAAGTAAACCAAAGTCCTTCAAAAAGGTCTCTTCAATATAACAGATAAATAAAATAATGTTAAGTAGAATTAAAAAGTCAAAGCCTTTTTGCACTGGACATGCTGGTTTGGGCCTCATGGCCAGCTGCAGTCATGTCCTCATTTCACATACACTGTTAGCCCTTACCTGCCATTTCTACAGTAATATATTGGCAACACTGTTGCCAGCTAGTTACTGTAGGTGTTTTACAGTAAACTACTGCAATGGCTGTTTGAAGATACATTATTAAAGAATCTATTAACGCACTTAAGTCACACAGTCTTAGATGAACAAGTGTAAATAACAGATGAACACAATAAATCTGTCAAGATTTCACCAGAGGAGAATTAAACACAAACATCAATAACATCTTCACATATTACAGACACCACTTTCACTTTATTTCTGTCATCTGTGTAAGATCTTATTGAGATTTAACTCTAGTTCATAGTGGTTCAATTATGTTTTAAGTCACCATTATGGCGATCAGTGTTTGCTTTGGTTGGACTCTTTGACTTTCTTGTAGCTTTAAAATGTACACTTATACAATAACACTGAAAGGGACTTTACAGGAACCGCAACTTTATGTTTGCTTAGTAACTGAAGATACATCTGAAAGAATTCAATCATTAAATAATAATAATATAGCATTTAAGATTTATTAAGATATGTTTGGTAAAGTGATTACATGTTATAATGGAAAGATCTCTGTCAGAAAATCTTTCTTTGCAATTGAGACACAGTTAGACACTTGACATACAAACCTCATCAATGGTGACAAACAATCATGAATGAGTTTTGTACTATGTACCCAGCATGCATTGCAGCATGAAGCTGTTCAGTTGATTGTCACCATTGTTGAGATTCATATGTGAATTGTTCATTTCTCTGTGTCCGACTCATTCTATAGGTTAATATTTTGTCTATATAGTGTGAGAGCACTTTTGAAAATTGAAATACTATACATTCTTTTTACTGGTTTACATCACTTCATGGCAATAGTCCCACCATATGGTCAAATTTTGAGCAAACATGTTTAGAGCACATTTAGGAAGAGTTAGTTTTAAAAATAAGAGCTTTTATAGATGTGTGACCTACAGTAACTAGCTGGCAACAGTGTTGCCAATATATTACTGTAGAAATAGCGGGTAAGGGCAAACCGTGTATAAACCGCCAGCGATTGACATCTACCTGATACTGCACTCATATTCACATAAAGAAGCCATGTTGACAAGTTTTTGTAAGTTAGGGCAAAATCCACAAGATTGTAGTACCTTCATTGCCCTGTAAATGGCGATATTAATTATAAGATAGGTGTCATGCAAAATGTAATGTGTAATTGCATTAGTCATTACAAATGTAGTGGAGTAAAGAGTACATATACTTGTTCAAAAATGTAATTAAGTAGAGAGTAAAAGTTGCTAATATCTTTAATACTCAGTACAACTACAAAGTAGCCAAAAAGATACTTAAGTAAAGTAACTAAGTACATTTACTCCAATACTTTACACCACTGTCGGGGGGTGACGTGCTGCCATCCGACTCCGACGATTCCTCGGGCTCCCTCCCTCAGGGGGTCGAGTCCAGGATGAAGCGGACGTCGAAATGTCAGCCATGCTTTCCTGGGCCGCCGTGAGTGTTGGGTTGCAGTGCCCGCACTGCCTCTCCCGGCACTCGCGGCTGGCTACATGGCGCCTCGGGTTTGAGCGCGGCTCCAAGCCGCGCCCGCCCTCAGTGCCGTGTTTACCGGAAGTGCATGAGGAACTTAGTAAGACCTGGAAACGCCCCCTTTCCGGCACATTTCATGTCAAACAAAGTTCTGTCACCCTCTCTTCCCTCGAGGTTGGGACAGCTAGAGGATACGTCGATGTCCCCCAGGTGGAGTATGCCGCCGCGGTGCACTCATGCCCGTGCCTCGTACCTCCCTGTAGGGTTGGGGTGCCGTGTGCAAAGGGCACGAAGTGTCGGGGCGATGGACGGGCCCCTGCCTGCGATGGCAGATCAACTGCCTAGAGTTGTTGGTTGTGCTACTTGCATTGAGGAGGCTACTACCTCTCGTGCAGGGCAAGCACGTGCTGGTCCGGTCGGACAGCACAACTGCCGTAGCATATATCAACCACCAGGGTGGCATTCGCTCATGGCAGTTAACACGACTCGCCCGATACCTCCTCCTGTGGAGTCAACAGGTGATCAGCTCCCTGCAAGCCACACACATCCCAGGTGACCTGAACCAGACAGCCGACGTGCTCTCTTGTCAGTTGACGCCTCGCGGAGAGTGGAGACTCCACCCCCGCGCAGTCCAGCTCATTTGGGTGCAGTTCGTACTGGCCCAACCGCACTTGGTTCTCAGAGCTAATGCTCTTGACGGCAACTCCCCCCCTGACCGATTCCCCTGACGAAGGAGGAAAGTCTCTAGGACAGCACAACCTGATCATTAGGTTCCTAAGGGGCGCGAGAAGGCTGAATCCTCCTCGTCCGTGCTCCTAGAACTCGGGCCCGGTGATTCTCATGTTATCCTGAGACCTCGGCCCGGCTACGTGCCCAAAGTTCCCACCACTCCCCTTCAAGACCAGGTGGTGACCTTGCAGGCGCTCCCCACCGGGGAGGAAGACCCAACCCCATCAATGTTGTGTCCAGTACGTGCATTGTGCCTCTACTTGGACCGCACACAGAGCTCAGGAGCTCTGAGCAGCTCTTTGTCTGTTTTGGAGGTCAGCAGAAGTGGAGGGCTGTCTCAAATCAGAGATTGCGCCAATCTCTGTTTTGAGACAGCCCTCCACTTCTGCTGACCTACGTCACTACGGCGTACCGGTCCCAAAATCACTCATGCCCACTGGCAGTGAGAGCTCACTCCACCCGGAGTATAGCATCCTCTCGGGCACTGGCTCAGGGCACCTCTCTGGCAGACATCTGCAGACTGCAAGGTTCTATAGACTCCGCTTAAAACCGGTGTCAGCTCGAGTCTTGCATGGCAACAGGTAAGACCGGCGTATGCCTGCGAAAGCACCTTCCCTCCTCCTAGGTGGGTCAGCATGATATTTTCGCCTCCCTTCTTCCCCCACCGGGTGAAGAACAGGCATTCCATCCATCACTAAGCACCTCCTGTGGGCGGGCGGGCTGGGCAGAGCAGCCCTGCCCCTTTAGGCCGGGTACCAGCTGAGTTATCTAGCACATAGCTCTAACCAGACCTAGTGCTCCAGACGTACTAACCCCCCAGCAGGGTTCCATCTGATGTATCCTCATGATTGGTTCCCACCTTGGTAACCCATGACCTTCCCTAGGTGGACCTGCTCCTTGCGGTTAACTCCTTCAGTCCGCACATTCCTCCCATGAGTTCTCCCCTACTGGCGAGACCATGTTGCTGTCTCCACTAAACACCTCCCTACGGTAGGAAGTGGTCTCTGTAGCGCGTCCCCTCATTGAGGAAATAGCGCTTACCCAGTGGCCCTTACGGTACCAAAGCCTACCGAAGGCAGGGGCTTCCCACCTTTTCCAAAAGCTCTGGGACCCCCTATCTATCCACTGGAAGGTTACAATGTCGCACTAGCACTCACGTCTGACATGCCCAGGCCAGTCACCGTCGCTTCGCTAGAGAAGTTGGGCAGAGTACGCCAAGAATTCCCTCCGTCAACCTGCCATAGGACTCACTCCGTTCCAATGTGTACCACTCTGAGATACCTGCAATCAACCTCTGGTTCCAGGAGAGCGAGAGGGTCAGGGACGCAGCTCATCAACACCTCCAGAGAGCCATCCGCCGCCACAAGATCAAAGCAGACGTACCAGCCAGGCCAAAAGGTGTGGCTCTCTACGAGGGACATCAGGATGAGACTGCCATCTAAAAAGCTAAGTCCCAGATTTGTTTGCCACTTTTCCATAGTCAAGCAAATAAATCCGGTCACATACCTTCTTAGATTACCCCCAGCTATCACATTCCAGCATTCCACGTATCACTCCTCAAGCCTTATCATTCACCTGCATCATGTCTTTCCACATAGCCTGGTCCGTGGATGAGCCCCCTCTTCCTTCCTTGGATGTGGAAGACTGGGAAGGATATGGCCCGGAGGAATGCTCCTGGGTGCACTGGGATGACATCCTTGACCCAGAGCTCCTCACCACCTTTCACCGGGACCAGCCCAGTCGAACAGCCCCACGAGGCAGGGGTAAACCACCGTTGCGACAGAGGTTGCAGTCCTAAGGAGTGGACCGTGGAGGGGGGTACTGTCACAGAGACACCAGGCTCTCTCACCACTCCCACACGCCGCTCACGCTCCCCAGAGTTTTGATCACCTGCACTCAATCATCAACCTCATCAGCCTCACCATAAAGGACTCACACAGTCAGCGTCTGGTCTCAAAATTGAATACAGACTCTCCACCGGTTACCTACCAGTTTTCTACGTGTTTCCAAGTCTTCTAAATGATTCCAAGTCTTCAGAGTGATTCATAGTCTTCCACGTGTTTCCAAGAATTCAGAGAGAGTGATTCCAAGTATTCTACGTGTCTGCAAGCCTTCCAAGTTCTCCACGGTTCCCACTCACCTGCACACTCCCAGATTCACCTGCCAGCCATCCATGATCTCCTGGAACTAAAGACGGTAACAACCATATGCTTCTATCATCTGTTTACATCTATGTCTTTACTCACCTGTGCTAACATTGTGTGCAAATAAAACCATTTCTGAACTCTCATCTCGTATGCTAGTGGTTCTGTTTCAAGTGCAAGTTGTTCTTCAGATAGGACATCTTAAACGTGGTTTATGTTTACAACTCAATTCTATACATTTTTTGTTTCCTAGTTTTATCTTGTATAAAATTGTCAATTTAAATGCTATCAATTTAATGTAGATCTTAGGATTGTTTTTTAAGCAAGACAAATGCTCTGATCTGCACATTATAGATTCAAATAAGTTATTAATCCCTAATTATAATAAATATTGTTATAGCCACCTAACTTGATCTCAGGTTATCTTGATTTCAAAATGATCTACATTTTATAAACAGACATCAGAAACAATGTAAAAAGTGGCATTACTCAATGCACTACGGTTTCTTGCATCATGAGTTCATCATGATTCACATTGCGACATAAGTGAAAAAAGTGAAGTGCTCATGTTGCTGATCCCAAGTGGATTTTTAAAATGTGATAAGGCAGAGCCTTTTCCTTTTCCTACACAAAGCCTCAGGCTCTGCCTTCATATAGGAATGGCAAAGAGGGCAGTGTCACTTCTGCTGCTCTATAGTGCTTGTGTCCTAGTGGTAGCTGAAGTCTGTAGACTGGTGAGCGACCCATCACCCCCACTACTTTCTGCTGAAAGAGACATCAACATTGGGGCAATTTTTACAATCCATACAACAGCTGTCCTACAGATACATCCATTCACTGCCAAACCAGAACCAACAAAATGCATCAGGTCTCTATGAAAAAACACTTTTTGACATCACGCATTATAAATACTATACTGTAAAATAAATTCTATCAAAATACTATTTTAACGATTCTTTGTCTAATGATGATTATTTTTACAGCTTAAACTTGCGTGAGTTTAAATTTGCTCAGATGTTGATTTTTGCTCTTGAGGAGATTAACAACAGCAAACAACTATTGCCTGGTTTCACTTTGGGCTATAAAATATATGAAGCCTGTGGCTCTGTGTCTCAGACTGCCTTATCAAGCATGGCTTTAATGAATGGCTATGAAGAGACTTTGCATGATGAGTCCTGTACTAAACCACCATTTGTTCATGCCATTGAAGGAGAATCAAGCTCTTCTCCCACTATTGGTATGGCCTCTTTAGTAGGCCCATTCAGCATCCCTGTTGTAAGAACTCTTTTTTTCTGCCACACATTAAATTTATTCATGATAACCTGATCCTCTTTAGGAACCATGTTTCAATGAAAATGTAACTCCATTACAACTGTAAATATGAAAAGTACTATGTCATGTACATTATTTGTATAGCAGTGATAAATAGTGGAGTAAAAACTCTTATTTCTCGTTTTTTGCAGATCAGTCATTTTGCCACATGTGCATGCCTGAGTGACAAAAAAAGATTCACATCCTTCTTCAGAACAATACCCAGTGATTATTACAAAAGCAAAGCGCTGGCTCAGCTTGTCAAACACTTCGGCTGGACTTGGCTTGGAACGGTGAGGAGTCGCAATGACTATGGTAACAATGGAATTGCAGCTTTTGAAAACATGGCACAACAAGAGCGAATTTGTATTGAATACTCAGAGGCCATAATCAGAACTGATCCACAAGAGCAGCTCCTAAAGACACTGGAAGTGATAAAAAAAGGCCACAGCCAGGGTGGTGGTGGCTTTTATATCACTCAGTGATTTTGTTCCCCTCCTGAAATTAATGGCACAACAGAACATCACTGGGCTGCAGTGGGTCGGCAGTGAATCCTGGATCACTTCTCAAATTATAGCAGAAACAAAGGAATATAGTTTCCTCACAGGATCTGTGGGCTTTGCTGTAGCTAATGCCAAGCATGACGGCCGTCAAGAGTTTCTAGTGACTGTGCACCCTGATCAAGAACCAAAAAATGAACTTTTGAAGGAATTCTGGGAAACTGCTTTTCAGTGCACTTTCAGAAACACCGGCAGTGGGAAACGTGTCTGTACGGGCTCAGAACGCTTAACAGAACTACAAAATGAATATACTGATGTATCAGAGCTGCGCATAGCAAATAAAGTGTACACATCAGTGTATGCTATCGCACATGCACTACATAATTTAATAAATGATGTCAAATCTGCCACCAACATCAGCAAAGGAGATCGTCTCGGTTACGTTGTAACCTCGGTTCCCTGATGGAGGGAACGAGACGTTGTGTCGAACCGACAGATGGGGTTCGTCCCTGAGAACCAATCGTTTCCGACTGCTTAGAAAAGGCCAATGAAAATTGGCAAATGAAATTTGCATCATGCAAATTTGCACCAAATTTGAAAAATGCACCATTCATTCACCTTAGTTCTGAGGAGCCTGAGACCTCTCACGACTGCTGCAGAGGACAGCACGTGTTGTGGCAAGAGGACACAACGTCTCGTTCCCTCCATCAGGGAACCGAGGTTACAACGTAACCGAGATGTTCCCTTTCTGTCGGTCTCTCGACGTTGTGTCGAACCGACAGATGGGGTTCCAATGGAAAACGCCATAACACGGTGCCCTGTCACAATCTCAACGAAGCGACGGTGACAGGCCTGGGCGTGTCAGCCGTCAACGCTACCGCGAAATTGTAACCTACCAGTTGGTAGGTAGGGGGTTCCAGAGCTTTCTTGAAAGATGGGAAGGCCCCTACCTTCGGCCTCACAGGCGGCGGCCTTGTTTCTCTAACAGCGAGAAGCCGCCCGGAACCGTAAGGCACTGGGTAAGCGCTACTTCCTCAAGTGGGGGATGCGCTACAGAGACCGCTTCCTACCGCAGGGAGGAGAATAGTGGAGATACCAACATGGTCTCACCGATAGGGAAGAACTCATGGGAAGAAAGTGCGGCTGAAGAAACACCGCGAGGTGGAGGTCCACCCTGGGAGGTCATGGGTTACCAAGGTGGGAACCAGCATGAGGATACATCAGACGGAACCGCCCTGCTGGGGAGTTGCAACGTCTGGTAGCACTAGGTCCGGTTAGAGCTATGCAGCGAATAACTCAGGTGAACCCGGCCTATGGGGCAGGGCTGCTCTGCCCAGCCCGCCCCAGGGGGTGCTTGCTTAGTGATGGAAGGAGTGCCTGTTCTTCGCCCAGTGGGGAAAGAATGGAGGCTGAATCGGTATACTGACCCACTCGAGAGAGGGGGAAAAAACCGAACAGGCGTACACCCTACCAGTTGCCGGTCTTGCCTGATGCCCGCAAGACTCGAGCTGACTGGTTTTACGCGGAGGCAGTAGGACCTCGCGAAGGTGATGGGAGTAGCCCAACCCGCAGCTCTGCAAATGTCTGCCAGAGAGGCGCCTCGAGCCAGTGCCCACGAGGAGGCCATCGACGACGCCCATGATCCAGTGCGTCAATCTCTGTTTGAGACAGCCCTCCCTGCTGATCTCCAAAACAGACAAAGAGCTGCTCAGAGATACTGTGGCTCTGCGTGCGGTTCAAGCAGAGGCGCAATGCGCATACTGGACACAACACGGATGAGGTTGGGTCTTCCTCCCCGGTGGGGACCGCCTGTAAGTTCACCACCTGGTGTCTCGGGGGAGTGGTGGGAACTTTGGGCACGTAGCCGGGCCGGGATCTCAGGATAGCGTGAGAATAACCGGGCCCGAGTTCTAGGCAATCTGTGGACACGGAGAATGCTTGTAGGTCCGCTACCCTCTTGAGCGTCCTCCCGAGAGCCGTCTTCATCGTGAAGTGAGAAAGAGCGGCATCTCCGAGGGGCTCCAGGACCGCATCAAGGTCGTAAGAGGGTACGGAGCGCGGGTGATGTCCCGCACCCCTAGGAACCAAATGATCAGGTTGTGCTGTCCTAGAGACTACCAGCAACTGGGTCGTGATGAGCGGCAACAGCGGCTACATACACGTTCAGTGTGGAAGGGGAGAGATTATTCTCGAGTCTCTGGAAGGACCGCAACCACCTGATCAAGCAACTCCGCGGGTCTTCTCTCGAGAAGAGCACCAGGATGAGAAGAGGCACCACTAGGCGTATCGTCACCTAGTGGCCAGGGCCCTAGCCTGAGTAGTGGTCTAAACCGCCGCAGGGGTTAGGCCACTCAGAATCTTCTCGCTCCGTCCAGGGGCCAGACATGGAGGTTCCAGAGGTCTAGCCCGTGATGCCATAACGTGCCCTTCCCCTGGGAAAGCAGGTCCTTTGTCAGGGGAATCGGCCAGGGGGGAGCTGTCGTCAAGAGCATTAGCTCCGAGAACCAAGTCCGGTTGGGCCAGTATGGCGCAACTAGCACACTTGATGCTCCTCTTCCCTGACCTTGCACAGGGTCTGTGCAGTGAGGCTCACTGGGGGAAGACGTACTTCCGCTTATCCCACGGCCAGCTGTGCGCTAGAGCCTCCGTGCCGAGGCAGGGAGTACCTTAGCGGCAATGGGTGGTGTCCAGGGAGGCGAAGGGGACTACCTGAGCCCGCCCTGACTGTCCCAAATGAGCTGGCTACGCGGGGGTGGAGTCGCCACTCTCCGCGAGGCGTAACTGACGAGAGAGCACATCGGCTGTCTGGTTCAGGTCACCTGGGATATGTGTGGCCCTGCGGACTCCACAGGAGGAGGCGTCGGGCGAGTCGTGTTAGCTGCCATAAGCGAACGCCACCCTGGCGGTTAAACACGCTACGGCAGTTGTGCAGTCCGACCGGACCAGCACGTGCTCGTTCTGCACAGGAGGTCGTAACCCCTTCAGTGCGGGTAGCACATCCAACAACTCTAGGCAATTGAATGCCTGCGCAGGCGGGGGCTCGTCCATCGCCCTGACACTGCGTGCCCGTTGCACACGGCACCCCAACCTTGCAGGGAGGCGTCTGTCGACCCTGACGCGTCTCGCCTGCCCGAGAGGGACCCCCGTCCGTAAAAAAGGTCATTGAGACCAAGGGGTTAGGGTGCGTCGGCAGAAAAGCGTAATCACCATCCGCCTGCTGCTGGTGTGCCACGCTCTCCAGGGAACTCGACTCTGTAGCCTGTGTTGGAGCGGTCTCATGTGCATCAACCTGAGGGGTATCACCACCGTCGAGGATTCCATGTACCCAGGAGCCTCCTCCCGCTGACTGCTTGAAAAATTCCAGGCAGTACAACACTGACTGAGCGCAACCGCGCTGTAATGGAGACAGAGTTGAGTTCCATACCAAAAAAGAGTATGCTCTGCACAGAGGAGAGCTTGCTCCCTTTCGGTTGACCTGTGGTCCCAATCGATCTAGGTGCTGGAGCACTAGGTCCCTGTGTGTACATAACAGATCTCACGAGTGTGTCAAATGAGCCAGTCGTCGAGATAGTTTAGTACCCGCACACCTCTCTCCCTGAGGGGAGTGAGGGCGGCTTCCACGATCTTCGTAAAGACCGTGGGGACAGGGACAGACCGAAGGGGAGGACTCTGTACTAATATGCCGACCCTCGAAAGCGAACCGTAGGAACGGGCGATGACGAGGGAGAAGAGACATGAGTTTAAGCATCCTTCAGGTCGATTGTCATGAATCCATCTTGACATCTGACAGATGCCAGGACACGCTTCTGCGTAAGCATCCTGAACGGCAGCTTGAGTAGGTGCCTGTTCAGGGTACGCAGATCTAGCGACCCACGCTCTTTTGGGGACGATGAAGTACGGGCTGTAAAACCCATTGAACATCTCGGCTAGAGGGACGAGCACGATCGCTTCCTCACCAGAGGGGTGGCGACCTCGGCCCGTACAACGGGGCATCCTTGCCTCTGCTGAGGTTAAGAGGATGCCCCGAAACTTGGGCAGGCGTCCAGGGAGTGGATCGCGTAGCCGAGACGGACCGTATTCCGTAGTCACCGTGACGGTTTGGGAAGCTCTTGACAGGCTCCTAGGGACCGACAGGGAGGCTAGGGGTACGCTCTGCTTCATCGACCTCCCGGGGGTGGTTCGATGGCTGGCAGTACGGATCCCTCGCCGTGGGGGGGGACCCCCGGGGAGGAGATCGGCTCTGCAGTTTTACCTGTCTGGCGAAGATGTAGCACAAAGCACCATCGAATGAGAGTGCTTGGCCTGATGATTATCCTCGACATTGGGTCTCGCCGCAATGTCGAGTTGCCGAACACCGTCGTGCAGAGGGTGAGAGCGGCTGTGATAATACCCAGACGTTATGTGGCACAAAGCACCGTCGATTGAGAGTGCTTAGGCTGCTCATTATCCTCGACATTGGGTCTTGCCGCAATGTCGAGTTGCCGAACACCTTCGTGTAGAGGGTGAGAGCGACTGTGATAATACCCAGACGATATGTGGCACAAAGCACCGTCGATTGAGAGTGCTTAGGCTGCTGATTATCCTCGACATTGGGTCTCACCGTGACGCAACGTCGAGTTGCCGAACACCGTCGTGTAGAGGGTGAGAGCGGCTGATATAAACGCCCAGAGAGGGAGAAAAACTTTAGAAAGGTATTCTCGAACTCCCTGGGGTCTTCCCATGAGGGCCGCATTGGCTTTCGCCGCGGCTGCTGATGGGGTGGTGGTCTCCTCTTCGATGTCTCGAAGAGGACCAGGGCTGCTGGGAAGCAGACGGTGCACGGGATCTCGGCGGCCAGAGGGCGGTCGAGTCGCGGCTGGGGAGGACATACGTGATATCCTCTATCTGCTCCCTAACTGTCGAACCCGACAGTATCACCAAACAGCCCCCCCTTGCGAGATGGGTGCATCGAGAAAGCGGACTTTCTCAGAGTTACTCACCTGTGCAAGGTTCAGCCAGAGGTGTCTCTCCTGGACCATAAGTGTGGACATCGCCCGACCCAGGGCCCGCGCGATCACCTTGTTCGCCCGAGAGCGAGGTCGGTGAAGCCGCGGAGTTCCTGCATAAGCGCTGGGTCGGTCTTACCCTCGTGGAGCTCTCTCCGCGCATTGGCCTGCAGGAAGGCCATAGCATGGAGAGAGGGGACAGCTTGGCCCGCAGCAGAGTAAGCTCTCGACACCTCAGATGCCGAAAAGCCTACGTGCTTTGGACGGGAGTTTAGGTCGAGCCCCGGGGGACATCGACGTATCCTCTAGCTGCCCCACCATCGAGGGAAGAAAGGGTGATGGAACTAGTTGACGTGTACGCGCCGAAGGGGGCGTTCCAGGTCGTACTAGGTTCCTCATGCACTTCCGGGGGAACACGGCACTGAGGGCGAGTGCGGCTTGGAGCCGCTCTCAAGCCCGAAGTACCGTGTATCCAGCCGCGAGCGTTGGGAGAGGCAGTGCGGTGCACCGCAACCCAAAGCCGGCGGCCCGGGAAAGCATGGCTGACATTTCGACATCCGCTTCTTCCTGATCTCGACCCCCCGAGGGAGGGAGCTTCAAGGAATCGTCGGAGTCTGATGCCAGTAAGTCACCCTCCGATGCTGCAACAGACACCTCATCATAACGTACTGTATCCGATACGTAATTGAGGAATAAGACGGCGGACCGTCTTATGGGGAACGGTCAGACGAGCAAAGCGAGGTGCGAACGGTCCGCGAGCCAGTGGCTGATGGATTAGCGCTCACAGTAATCCTCATATCACCCTCGCTGCTCGCCGTAGCGGGCGGCAGGGCCGTAGTCCTGCCATCATGGAACGGGAAGCAGACAAGGTGGTGGCTGAGTCCCGTGGGAACACAGCCACCCGTGACGCAACGTCTGAATCGTCAGCCGCCCGCAGTGCGGGCAGGACGTATCCACAATATCTGCCCCAGCGTACTGGAAGCAGATATCGTGTCCGTCCCCCTCCTCGATGAATGTGTTGCACCCAAGAGAACAGCGGGACATGCCACACTGGAGAATTTAACTCTTTTTGTGAATGCAGACGGTGCCTCACCGACACCTCTCGAACACCTCTGGAACCGCCGAGACGCCCAGGGGAAGTCGCTGCAGGAAGGGACAGTCCGCTGCACCACGTCGTAGAACCGGCAATGTAGAGAGTCTTTGCTAAGCAGCAAGAGAAGATCTTCATAACCGAAGGCTCCGAAGAACAAAAGGTGAATGAATGGTGCACGCCATCTCCCTTTTATACCCGGATGTCCGGGGCGGAGTCCGGCATGCAAATTTCATTTGCCAATTTTCATTGGCCTTTTCTAAGCAGTCGGAAACTATTGGTTCTCAGGGACGAACCCCATCTGTCGGTTCGACACAACGTCGAGAGACCGACAGAAAGGGAACTGCTCACACCACAAAAGGTGATTACGAGGAAAAACAATTAGATTAGAAAAGTCAGACTGAAACCAATTATACTTGTGTTTATTCTCAGGTGTTGAAGTATATTAGAGATGTCAATTTCACTGTCAAAACTGGTGAGAACATCTTTTTTGATGCGAGTGGTGACCCAGTGGCAAAATATGATCTGGTGAACTGGCAGCCTGCTGAAGATGGAAGTCTGCAGTTTAAACTGGTTGGTGTGTATGACAGCTCACTGCCTTCAGAGACACTCCTTCAAGTTGATCAAGAAAACATGGTATGGGCTGAAAACAGCAGACAGGTAAGTCAACCATAAACAGATTTAAGACAATATGGCTTAAAATATATAAAAGAAAAAACACTGAAAAAATATGCAATCAAGCAACTGACTTATTTTTTCAAAGGTGCCTGTGTCTGTGTGCAGTGAGAGTTGTCCTCCAGGCACTAGGAAGGCTGTACAGAAAGGAAGACCTGTCTGCTGTTATGACTGTATTCCATGTGCAGATGGCAAAATCAGTAACAGCACAGGTAAATACTAGTACATGTTAGCTATACCTAACAATAGACAGAGACCTTGTGATGTGCTTTTTATTCAAATAATCTTTTTTCAATTCCTTCCTCACAGATTCCAGTGACTGCTTTCCTTGTGATTTGGAGTATTGGTCCAATGAAAACATAAACAGATGTGTATTAAAAGTCACTGAATTCCTTTCCTATACAGAAATCATGGGGATTGTGCTTTCTATTTGTTCTGTCTTTGGAGCATTATTAAGTAAAATGGTATCTTTTGTGTTTTATCTTCATAAAGAAACACCTATCGTGAGAGCCAACAACTCAGAGCTGAGCTTCCTGCTACTCTTTTCATTGGCTCTGTGTTTTCTCTGTTTACTTACTTTCATTGGTCGCCTCACTGAGTGGTCCTGTATGTTACGTCACACAGCGTTTGGTATCACTCTCCGAGGCTCCCCTCGGCACGGATGCCCTAGTGCACAGCTGGCTGCGGGACAAGCGGAAGTACGCCTTCCCCCCCAGTGAGCCTCATTGCACAGACTCTGTGCAAGGTCAGGGAAGAGGAGCATCAAGTGTTACTCATTGCGCAACACTGGCCCAACCGGACGTGGTTCTCGGAGCTAATGCTCTTGACGACAGCTCCCCCTTGGCCGATTCCCCTGATGAAGGACCTGCTTTCCCAGGGGAAGGGCACGTTATGGCATCCCAGGCCAGACCTCTGGAACCTCCATGTCTGGCCCCTGGATGGGACTAGGTGATCCTGAGTGGCCTACCCCCTGCGGCGGTTAAGACCATTACTCAGGCTAGGGCCCTGGCCACTAGGTGGCTATACGCCTGTAAGTGGTGCCTCTTCTCATCCTGGTGCTCTTCTCGAAGAGAAGACCCACGGAGTTGCTCGATCGGGAACGTGCTGTCCTTCCAGAGACTCGAGAGTAATCTCTCCCCTTCCACACTGAACGTGCATGTAGCCGCTATTGCCGCTCTCTAAGTCTCTAGGACAGCACAACCTGATTATTTGGTTCCTAAGGGGGACGTACCCTCTTGTGACCTTGATGCGGTCCTGGAGCCCCTCGGAGATGCCGCTCTTTCTCACCTCACAATGAAGATGGCTCTCCGGATGGCGCTCAAGAGGGTAGCGGACCTACAAGCATTCTCCGTGTCCACAGATTGCCTAGAACTCGGGCCTGGTGATTCTCACACTATCCTGAGACCCCGGCCCGGCTACGTGCCCAAAGTTCCCACCACTCCCCCTAGACACCAGGTGGTGAACTTACAGGCGCTCCCCACCGGGGAGGAAGACCTTACCCCATCCGTGTTGTGTCCAGTACGCACATTGCGCCTCTGCTTGGACCGCACGCAGAGCCGCAGGAGCTCTGAGCAGCTCTTTGTCTGTTTGGAGATCAGCATGGAGGGCTGTCTCAAACAGAGATTGGCGCACTGGATCATGGACGCCGTCACTACGGCGTACCTGTCCTAAGATCGCCCGCGCCCACTGGGTGAGAGCTCTCTCCACACGGAGTATAGCCTCCTCGTGGGCACTGGCTCGAGGCGCCTCTCTGGCAGACATCTGCAGAGCTGTGGGTTGGGCTACACCCATCACCATCGCAAGGTCCTTCAGCCTCCGCGTAAAACCGGTATCAGCTTGAGTCTCGCAGGGCATCAGGCAAGAACGGCGGCCGGTAGGGTGTACGCCTATGACAGTACCTTCCCCCCTTTCTTCTAGGTGGGTCAGCGTACTAAATTAGCCTCCCTTCTTCCCCCACTGGGCGAAGAACAGGCACTCCATCCATCACTAAGCAAGCACCTCCTGCGTGCGGGCTGGGCAGAGCAGCCCTGCCCCTTAGGCAGGGTACCAACTGAGTTATCCACAACATAGCTCTAACCGGACCTAGTGCTACCGGACGTTGTAACCCCCCAGCAGGGCGGTTCCGTCTGATGTATCCTCATGATTGGTTCCCACCTTGGTAACCCATGACCTTCCGGCAGACTCCTTCAGTCCGCACTTTCCTCCCATGAGTTCTCCCCTAACGGTGAGACCATGTTGGTATCTCCACTAAACTCCTCCCTGCGGTAGGAAGTGGTCTCTGTAGCGCAGCCCCCATTTGAGGAAGTAGCGCTTACCCAGTGGCCTTACGGTACAGGGTGGCTTCTCGCTGTTAGAGAAACAAGGCCGCCGCCTGTGAGGCCAAAGGCAGGGGCCTTCCCACCTTTCAAGAAAAGCTCTGGGACCCCCTACCTACCTACTGGTAGGTTACAATTTCGCGGTAGCGTACGGCTGACACACCCAGGCCAGTCACCGTCACTTCGCTAGAGATTGTGACAGGGCACAGTGTTGTGGCGTTTTCCATAGGAACCCCATCTGTCGGCTCGACACAACGTCGAGAGACCGACAGAAAGGGAACGTCTTGGTTACGGATGTAACCTCAGTTCCCTGATGGATGGAACGAGACATTGTGTCCTTCTTGCCACAACACGTGCTGCCCACTGCAGCAGTCGTGAGAGGTCTCAGGCTCCTCAGAACAAAGGTGAATGAATGAGGCACGCCGTCTCCCTTTTATTCCCGGATATACAGGGGCAGGGTCCGGCATGCAAATTTCATTCGCCAATTTCATTGGCCTTTTCTAAGAAGTCGGAAGCGATTGGTTCTCAAGGACGAACCCCATCTGTCGGCTCGACACAACGTCTCGTTCCCTCCATCAGGGAACTGAGGTTACATCCGTAACCAACACTTTATACAACGTTATAAAGATTTGCTGTCAGTGATCAACCAGTGTTTCCCCATGTCTCGTCTCGACTCAACAAAGACAATAAAGCCCATTATAAACACGACATTTGTTGCCTCTAGTTGGAACATAATTACAGATTTTTAGGACTTACAGTATGTTGTCTTTTTTCACATTTCGTGTGTGTCTGAATTTGCAGATCACAAACACACGACAAACTCAACTCGCGTTAGTCCGTAACAACGAATTTTACAATGAAAATATACTTACAGGATGCGAATCTGAAGCGCCAGACTGTCCTTGCGAAGCTGTAATAAAATTGTCCCACTTTTTAACCAAAGCTTTCGTGCACAGCCGGCGTTGATCTCTCCCAGGTTCATGAAGCAATCATCTGTGAAATGCGCTGCACACACTTGAATATTCGGATTGTACTGTTCTGGAACAGTATTGTAAATTAAATGTAACCATTCGTTTTTAGTTGTCTCATCTTTTGGAAGGACAAACAAAGAGGCTTTCTTTTCGCAATGAAACACACAGCGTCTCAACGACATGGCTGCGGCGGCGATGATACAATGAGATTTACATGTACGCCCACCTTACTTGCGTATACATTTGGGCGGTCTTAATCAAGTCATACCACGAAATGACGTACATTCATGGGGGTGTGGTTACACAAGGCATTTCAGGCAGGTCTGGGTAAGCATTCGCTATTAGATAGAATGCATCTTTTGTTCCGACACTTTAATTTTTGCAATTTTACGTGTCTATTACATGCATGGGCAACTTATAATACACCAAAGACACAGAAAAACACATATTCGCACCATATGACCCATTTAACTCTGCTCCAAGGCCCTGGTGACTGGCATCAGTCGTGAGAATGAAGGGTCCAACCAAAATTACGGGTAAGCAAGGACATCAGACATTGTTTCAGCTTGATAACTGCAGCTTGGCACTCATTACTCCAGATGAAGGGTTCACTGGCCTTTCTCTTGCTGCCCATAAGTGCATGCAATGGCTTCGCTGTTTGATGAACCGCCTGTAATAGCTTGTGAATCCGATCAACTTCCTCACTTCTTTTACACTCTTGGGGACAGGCCATGTATCTAGAGCACTCACTTTTTCATCGTCGACCTTGATTCCTTCTGAGGAGATTAAATGACCCAGAAATTTCACCTCAGATCTACCTCACCTCAGTCCAAACGGGGTAGTGGCGGGTGTCTTCTTGCAATCATTTTTCACTTACAGCTACCTGGAAATAGCCAGCTGTCAGATCTAGGGTGGAGAAGAGTTGAGCATTACCTAGGGTGTCCAGTGATTCTTCTACTCTTGGAAGTGGGTATGCATCTTTGCACATGACAAGGTTTAATCTCCTGTAGTCACAGCAGAAATACACAGAATACACTACCATCTTTCATCTTGACTATTACCGCTGGTGACCCCCATGGACTTGAACTTTTCTTAAGTATGCCTTGGCACACAAGATCTTGGACATGTTTTCTGAATTCCTGAAACACTTGTGGTGGTACTCGCCGGTGTCTCTGTTTAATTGGTGGAGCATCACCAATGGGGATGTCATGCGTCACTTCTTGTGTGTACCCGTAATCATTGTCACTCTTTGAAAATACATCTCTGTATTTTGTCAAGAACCTCTTTAATTCCTCGCATTGTGTGGGTGTGAGCCCTTCGTAGTTTACCTGGAAAGGTACTGGAAATTCTTCAAAGACTTCATCAGCTTGGATGTGCGTCACCTGTTTGACATGCACCATTCTATCCTCCTCTTCAAACTCCAGCATCTCTTTAGGTAACACCTCTCATGGTTTAGACACGACTGCCACTCTGCATCTTGGGGTAAGTCTGATGGCTCTCTCACTTGAGTTCATTACACGGATAGGAACTTTACCACCCTCTGTTCTCGTTAACAAGTTGGCCACTAGTAGGCCCTTAGGTAAACTTGCTTCAACCCTGGGCTCAAACAAGACTTGGCGCTTCACTTTAGGCTGTACTCTACAACGGCCTTCAAATACCCTTTCACTCAGAGGAGGGATGGTGAAGGTCTGCTTTCCACCAACTTTGACGAACCCAATCCTGCCATCTGGACTCAGAGGTTCTGCTTTCTCAACACTGGCAAGCACTCTCCTAATCTTTGCTTCTGGCTGTTGTCCATTCTTGTTGATCTCCTTTACACCCTCTCCTGTTATGAACAACGACTTCAGCTCACTGATGATATTCATTCCAATGATCCCGGAAAGCCCTCTCATCTCTTTGCCGTCTGGGCTGGTGTCTGTCTGCACTTCCCTGAGAGAACTTTCCCCATGCATTCCACATCAGCTTGCAAACACCCTAGGAATGTCAAGCCCATTTGCTGCTGTTAGTCTGACCCAGTTAGCAGATGAGTTTCAGTTCTTGCTCCCTGAAGTACCTTCTGAAGTGTGACTCTGTAATTGTGGAGACTTCTGAACCTGTGTCAAGTAAGCAGTCCGTCTTAACACCAGCTATTTTAACATCAATTGTTAGGCAATCTCCAAAGGCTCCTACTTTCAGTGTTTCAGTTGCTTCATCAGTCCATTCAGCAGTACGGCTTCTTATCATGGATGGTCCAGAGCTGGATGCCGATGAACCAGCGGGCAAGAAATGGGTCTGACATGATCCCGCCTTCCTAGCAGTTATTTCTCTTGTTCTGGCCGAAGGGATCATGACAGACCCATTTCTTGTGTTTTGTTTTGGAAGCACATTGATCGTGCCATCGATTTTTCTGTTCAGTCTTGTGTGTTTTCTGTCTTGTGCTGGACAGTTTGTTATTCCACTGCCACGTCTTGTTAGTCCCGTAAGTTCTTTAGTTAAAAGTTTAGTTTTTTATTTTATCCTGTTATGTTCTGGTCTTGTTTTCCCCCCTAGAGGGATTTTTATGTTCAGTCTTGTTTTCATTCCGTTTTAATAAATGAGTTTTGCTAAACAGCTGTCTGCATCTGGGTTCTGCTTCATGCACTTCATGACAAATACTGAACGTTACGTGCGGTTTTGCGCACCATTTACACGTGGTATGGAGCAGGTGTACATTTCTTTCGTACCAGCTAACATGTTGAAAATATGAACATTTTCGTGAATCCGAAAACGTTAGAATGACTTCATGAACGATTTACACAAATACTGTATTTGTTCTGCTTGTGTTTCATGAATGAGACGCATTGTTTCTTAATAACACCACCGTAAAGAAGTACTCTCAACTGACCTACTTAGACAGCCAACCAGGAAGATGTTTCCAAAGCCTGCTGTTGGATACGGTTTGTGACACTGTCCATCATTCTGTGTTCTCTTGCCAGACACAGATGGATCTTTAATTGAGTAGTTTTATTATAATTTATAATTATAATTTTAAATCTATTATTTGAACACATTTTTATTTGTAATATTAATATAAAATTATAAGCTTAGACAAAAATTATATGCAATCTATTTATCAGAAGTGAAATGAGGTACAACAAAACTTGATTTGAAGTGGTTAGAAAGTTAAGTGGTTAAAGTGGTTAGGAAGTATCGCTTCTCAATGCACTGCTGTTTCTTGCATAATGCAACACATCTGCAAAAAGTGAAGAAGCACTCATGATGCTTATCCCAAATGGATTTTCAAAATATAATAAAAGGCAGAGCCTTTTCCTGTTCTGACACAAACTCTCCCACTCTGCCTTCATATGGGAATGGCAAAGAGGACAGTGTCACTTCTGCTTCTGCTGTTATATGGAGCTTGTGTCACAGCTCAAGTCTGCAGAATGCTGAGCCATCCAGTTCTGCCATTACTTTCTAATGAAAGAGACATCAACATTGGGGCAGTTTTCTCACTCCATCGAAGTGTTGTGTTAAAGATATATCCTTTCACTTCCAAACCAGAACCAGCAAAATGCATCAGGTCTGTATAAAAAATATTTTTGAAAGCATTTTGAGTACAATATATTATTATAAACTCTGTTAAAACACATACAATAACAATACTATTCTGGTAAAATATGATAATTCTTTGCAAATTAAACTGTAAAAAGACTATTTTTATTTTCACAGCTTAAACTTGCGTGAGTTTAAATTTGCTCAGACTCTGATTTTTGCACTAGATGAGATTAACAACAGCACACAACTGTTGCCTGGTGTCACTTTGGGCTATAAAATATATGATGCCTGTGGCTCTGTATCTCAGACTGTCTTATCAAGCATGGCTTTAATGAATGGCTATGAAGAGACTTTGCATGATGAGTCCTGTACTAAACCACCATTTGTTCATGCCATCGTTGGAACATCAAGCTCTTCTCCCACTATTGGTATGGCCTCTTTAGTAGGTCCATTCAGCATCCCTGTTGTAAGAACTCTTTTTTTCTGTCACACATTAAATTAATTCATGATAACCTGATCCTCTTTAGGAACCTTGTTTCAATGAAAATGTAACTCCATTACAACTGTAAATATGAAAAGTACTATGTCATGTACATTATTTGTATAGCAGTGATAAATAGTGGAGTAAAAACTCTTATTTCTCGTTTTTTGCAGATCAGTCATTTTGCCACATGTGCATGCCTGAGTGACATAAAAAGATTCTCATCCTTCTTCAGAACAATACCCAGTGATTATTACCAAAGCAAAGCTCTGGCTCAGCTTGTCAAACACTTCGGCTGGACTTGGCTTGGAACGGTGAGGAGTCGCAATGACTATGGTAACAATGGAATTGCAGCATTTGAAAAGATGGCAGAACAAGAGGGGATTTGTATTGAATACTCAGAGGCCATAACTTTAACTGATCCATAAGAGCAGCTCCTAAAGACACTGGAAGTTATTAAAAAAGCCACAGCCAGGGTGGTGGTGGCTTTTATCTCATCTGCAGATTTTATTCCCCTCCTGAAATTAATAGCACAAGAGAACATCACTGGGCTGCAGTGGGTCGCCAGTGAATCCTGGATCACTTCTCAAGTTATAGCCGACAAAAAAGAATTCAGTTTTCTCACAGGAGCTGTGGGCTTCGCTGTAGTGAATGCCAAAATCAATGGCCTACGAGAGTTTCTAGTAACTGTGCACCCTGATCAAGAACCAAAAAGTGAACTTTTGTTGGAATTTTGGGAAACTGTTTTTCAGTGCTCTTTCAGAAACACCGGCAGTGGGACACGTGTCTGTACTGGCTCAGAACGCTTAACAGAACTACAAAATGAATATACTGATGTATCAGAGCTGCGCATAGCAAATAAAGTGTACACGGCAGTGTATGCTATCGCAAATGCACTACATAATTTAATAAATGATGTCAAATCTGCCACCAACATCAGCAAAGGAGATCTGCTCACACCACAAAAGGTGATTAAGAGGGAAAAACAATTAAATTAGAAAAGTCAAACTGAAACCAATTATGCTTGTGTTTATTCTCAGGTGTTGGAGTATATAAGAGATGTAAATTTCACTGTCAAAACTGGTGAAAAAATTTTTTTTTTGAGGGGTGATCCAGTGGCAAAATATGATCTGGTGAACTGGCAGCCTGCTGAAGATGGAAGTCTGCAGTTTAAACTTGTTGGTGTGTATGACAGCTCACTGCCTTCAGAGACACTCCTTCAAGTTGATCAAGAAATCATGGTATGGGCTGAAAACAGCAGACAGGTATGTCAAAATTAAATCAATGTAATATATTAAGCAGAGTTGGCATAAATTCTGGGGGAAAATAAACCAAGCAACCGACTATGCAATTAAAATAATCAAATATGGGCCTTATTTGTTGATACTGTATCTTTTCACAGGTGCCTGTGTCTGTGTGCAGTGAGAGTTGTCCTCCTGGCACCAGGAAGGCTGTACAGAAAGGAAGACCTGTCTGCTGTTATGACTGTATTCCATGTGCAGATGGAGAAATCAGTAATGAGACAGGTAAATCCTAGTAGCCTACATGCTAGTAATATTGTAGCCAGAGACAGCTGTTTATTCAAATAATCTCATTTCAATTCCTTCCTCACAGATTCTAGTGACTGCTTTCCTTGTGATTTGGAGTATTGGTCCAATGAAAACAGAAACAGATGTGTATTAAAAGTCATTGAATTCCTTTCCTATACAGAAATCATGGGGATTGTGCTTTCTATTTGTTCTGTCTTTGGAGCATTATTAAGTAAAATGGTATCTTTTGTGTTTTATCTTAAAAAAGAAACACCTATCGTGAGAGCCAACAACTCAGAGCTGAGCTTCCTGCTGCTCTTCTCATTGGCTCTGTGTTTTCTCTGTTCACTTACTTTCATTGGTCGCCCCACTGAGTGGTCCTGTGTGTTACGTCACACAGCGTTTGGGATCACTTTTGTCCTCTGTATCTCTTGTGTTCTGGGGAAAACAATAGTTGTGTTAATGGCCTTTAAGGCCACACTTCCAGGAAGTAATGTCATGAAATGGTTTGGGCCTGTACAACAGAGACTCAGTGTTGTTTCTCTAACTTTAATACAGGTCATAATTTGTGTGCTTTGGTTAACAATATCTCCTCCTTTCCCACATAACAACATGAACTATTACAGAGAAAAGATCATCCTGGAATGTCATGTAGGTTCTGATGTTGGTTTCTGGGCTGTTCTTGGTTATATTGGTCTGTTATCAATCTTGTGTTTTGTTTTAGCTTTTCTGGCCCGGAAGCTGCCTGATAACTTCAATGAAGCTAAATTCATCACATTCAGTATGCTCATATTCTGTGCTGTGTGGATCACATTTATACCAGCTTACATCAGTTCTCCTGGAAAATTTACTGTAGCCATGGAGGTATTTGCTATGTTAGCTTCGAGTTTTGGTTTGTTATTTTGTATATTTGCCCCCAAATGTTACATAATTTTGTTAAGACCTGAGCAAAATACAAAGAAAAATATGATTGGAAAAACATGAATATGAACATGAACATGCAATTTGACAATGCTGAAATAAAATGAAGCACATTTCTGTCATCAACACAAGTAAACAACATAAAATTAATAAAATATGTTTCGTTTTTTCTTTTGTATGGCTTAATAAATCTTTCAAGCACAAATGTAGTATGTGTGGTTCTGGCTTGGCAGTCTGAGGTTCATGACTGGAAAAGTTAGAATTTTATGGTCTTGACAAATATCAAAATCACACACACTATAGTGACTGTACAGTAAATGCATGAATATACAGGTCTTATCATGTATATTATGGTGGCTACATATAGCAATACATCTGTTAGGGTTGTCTGACCCATGAGTTCTGCTCTTCACAGGCTGTGGCAGGCTCTGCAGTGTAGGACGGGTCAGGACTGGACACAATGGACTCTCACTGACCATCTCCATCACTGCCATATTCTGGACCTATGTTGTCTATTGCCTAATTAAAAATGACATAGATTTTTTGCATTTAAAAACAAGTGGAAATGCAATTTAATAGCCTTTATGTATATTATGTAACTTTACAATAACTTATTTTGCAATAACTTCATAAACACTTCTGAATGGAGAAAAGTGTTTTGTAAGGCAGCTGGAAAAGTGCTAAGGTTTGTAGTGTTGGGTCACAAAACAATAAAACCACATTCTTTGCTAGATCCTGAGGAATGGTATCCTGCCCTGTCCCTAGGGGTTGCTGATACCCAGGTACTGAACCCCCTCTCCTAATCACATATCTCCCCTTCATCTCTTCAGGCCCTGAGTAATGGAAATGTGCTTACACATACTGTGTATATCATTTATTGTCATGTTGTGAAGACTTGATCATCATGTTTGGTATCATTTTAAAGGTCATAATGCGATGGGTAGAAGGGTCTAATTCCTTCAAACCTAACAAAGAGTGTATTAGAGCTTTTTAACTTTAGGAAATAAATTGCACTCCTCTAAGAGGTGTGGCTTTCTCAGGGAATCTTGTTTACAGATAGATTGCGATCCCATTTGGAGCTCTCTTCAGTCACGAGAAACCAAACAAACTAAATTGCACAATGACCATTGAAGTTATGACTCTTTGTTTCTGTCATGAATGAAGCACAGAGACGGCCCAGATGCGGTAAACCAGACTTTATTTACGGCACAACAAAAACAAGGAATAACTACCCCACCGCGGGCGTTTCTGCCTGCGGTGGTAAGATGTAGTATAGTTCGTGGATGCTGCAGTAGCGGACCTGGTGAGAAGAGAAGATTCCGGAAGGAGTCGGGCACGGTGGTGTGGGAAATATTATTCAGAATATGAGTATGAAGTAATTACTATATAATCAATAAGTGAATTTCATTAATAATCATTGCATTGTGTTTGTTTAAATGTGTTTGCTGTGTTGCTCAGTGAAAAGTTTTGTCAAGCATTAGACTGTTTGTAACAGAAAAACAGGAAACTAGCTTAACCGCAGGAGAGGAACTTACTGTGTGTACGTGCAGAATCATCACAGCTCGTTTTGACGAGTCTAACCAACTAACACACACACAGAGTTATGAATTAATCCATTGCATATGTTTTAAGTATAATCATGAGTTTTGATGTGTTTTATTGAACCATAGGATTAAGAAGCAACGCTGCATAATCAAAGTATTAGATGATTGAGTGTTTTTTACTGAAAGTATTTTTACATGTTGTCTTGCGATATGAAACTGTCTCGAGGGGGCACTTCCTTCATAGCGAAGAGAAGTGTTGTAAGAACATGTTTTACAGAAACTGGTGAAGGAGAGACGGAGTCAGGAGGACGTGGTGTATAAAGATTGGCTAATAGAACGGGCCCACACTAAAGGGAGAACACCCGAAGATAAGAACGACGTCACATACTTATAAATATGGATGTTAGAAATATTGTTGGTTGTTGGCTTTTTGGGAGGTCTGTCTGGACACCCCAAGACTTTGTTACTTTTACATCTGATAAATAAACCTTATATTATTTTGAGAAACGTCTCTTCAAATTTTGAACATGCAGGACTGCCTTAAAGTCCAACAATTGGTGACCCGTGACGTGATTTTGAACTAGACATAGCACATTTGCAAGTGAGGGAACAGAACGGAGTCTGGTTCAACACACAGGTCGACCTAAAAAAACAAAAGGTAAGCAAAGCCTGTTTATCAATTCTGCTATTGAATATACTCAAATTGTGTGTTGAACAGATGAACATTCCTGTAAGAAAAAGATACTGGTAAATACGTAAAACACAGGTTTTAACAAATCAGATGTGAAAAGACTTTGAGGATTCTACGGGTTGGAGGCCCTCGATTTAAATAAATCGTAAATTCTACGGGTTGGAGGCCCTCGATTTAAATAAATCGTAAATTCTACGGGTTGGAGGCCCTCGATTTAAATAAATCGTAAATTCTACGGGTTGGAGGCCCTCGATTTAAATAAATCGTAAATTCTACGGGTTGGAGGCCCTCGATTTAAAGATATCGTAAATTCTGTCGGGTTAGAGTCCCTCGAGTCGGCGAACTCGTAAAGGAATATTCCAAAATTGTTTGTTGTGTGTTAAATGTTAAGAGTTGAATGTGAATACTGATAAAGGCGATTGAAGAAAAGACGTTGCGTCACAGAGACTTGTTGAGAGACTGAGACGTTGCGTCAATAATTAAGTGACTTAATTTGGAAAACTGGTCACAAAGACCACCTTATACTATAAATTGGAATACATAAGGTTGTAAAAGATTGTGAACAGTACAATTGTGTGTAAAATGGCTGAATTTCAAAAAGAGTGTGATGGGTACGGGTGTCAACCAGTATTAGTGCAATGGCAAAAGGTTAAATATATGTTATTAGCACAGACTGAGCCAGAAGACGGAAAGAAAAGACAGAAAGAGATTGATAAATGTTGGATAGCGTTGTGTGATGATCAAGGGTGGGGCAGAGAGGAAAAAATTGTGACTCCTCTTGCACAAAAAATTAGAGAAATGGAAAAGAAAGCCCATAATAAGTTACGTAGACATGTTGAAGACAAAGACAAAGTTAAGTGGTATAATGCAGGAAAACACAGCAGTGAAGAAGAAAGTTTAAAAAAAGAACTTGAGGGTATGGACTAGAGTGGCATTAACGGCTACAGCACTCAGCACACAGAAAGGACAAGGAAGTGAGAAGATAGGGGAAGTGAACAGCTCAGCAGCCAAAGAGAGAAAGGAAGAGAAATCAGGAAGCACTCAGGCTATACCATCAGCTCCTCCTACTGAGAAGACCCGTCCCAACTCATTATATCCAGACTTAAGCCGTCCTCCTCCATATGATTCTTCTCATCAGCAAGTGGTAGTAGAAATAGCTGGGGGAGAAGTAGATGTTGATTTAAGTGCCATAACATACACAGTAAAGAGATTACATCAGGAAGTTAAAGAATTAAAGCAGGATGTGAAGGAAGATAAATATAATGCAGAAAGACTGAGGGAGCAGTTACAGCAGGGACAAAGGGAACTATCTATCTCAGGAGAACCGTTACAACCTATTGAACTAGTGACTGAACAGAACATAGCTTTAAAAGAAGTTCATAGAGGCAGGAGAACAGCACCAGCAGTACTAATACCAACCACATCACCATTGATTACATTGACAGATGTACCTATTCCATCATCACCTTTTGTTACAGTACTGCCAAGTCCAGTGAATACACCCAGACCGCGTATTCCACCACCAAGCCCATACCCAGAGTACATGGGAGAGCATGAGAATTCCATGAGGGTCCGAATTACAGGTGATATGACAATGGAAGGGCCAATCAGTAGCAGAACCAGAGCACATGCCCAAACCGGCATGGGGTTCCCAGATAATCAAAATCTGGATAAGAATCCATTGCTACATGCACAATTGCAGGTACCTCAAATACAGGCACCGTTGATGCAGAGACCTGGAGGGAATTTGCAGTACCAACCATGGTCACACAGTGATATGACAGCGATAGCAAGTAAGTTGCCACCCATCACCTCTGGAGGCAGCAGATGGCTAAGTAAATTAACCATCCTATGTCATGGAACTTGTTTGGCTTTGGGTGACTTGAGATGCCTGTTGGGACAGATACTGACAGCCTCGCAAATGCAGAATCTGGAACTCGAGGCTCACACAACACTGGACGCAAATGAAACACCATTTGCAAGGGTAAGCACCAGTGTGGGCGGAGCATTAAGGCGCTTATATCCTGTACCACCAACTGTGTACCAAAACATTAAATTCCGTATCAAACCAGGTGAGACTGGAGCAGCCTATTATTTTCGTTGTGCTGCTGAATGGGAACAAATGGTTGAAGAAAATAGTCTAATTAATCCGGTAACAAGAGACATATTCAGAACAGCAGTCATGACAGGAGCTCCAAATGGAGTTAAACAATCCATGGAGAACAACCCAGACATTCCAGTTGCAACTAATGAAGTATGGGAAAGACATTTAGTACACCACACTGATAGGGCTGTAGAGAGGGTCAGCAAAGAAGAAGAAGAATTAGAAAAAGTCAAAACACAACTGTTGAAATTACAATTAGAGAAGGCTAAGAGTGAGGGAACAACAAAAAAGACCAAACAAATGTCACAACAAGCAACTAATGCACCCCAACCCATAGACCCATACCAAGGCCCACCTTACAGTGGTTCTCCCTTTGGAGGACCCAAATACCAACATCCATTTAACAACCAACGTTATGCCCAAGGCCACAATCGTAGGCAGGGATCCCCTTGGAGAGGAAATGGCCAAAGACAGGGAGGTCAAGGGAGAGGGGGGCAGAACGGGAATCAGTGTTATGGGTGTGGCAGAAATGGACATTGGTTCAGAAATTGCCCAGAAAATGAGTCACAGACTCAAGGTCAGTATAATGGTCCACCTGCGGGGGGATGGGGTCCCCGAAGAGGTGGTACCAGTGGTCGTGGCAGGGGACCACCCACCCTAAACAACCCAGGGCAACACTTCTCGTCACCTTCCAACCTACAGGCGCCTGTGCACCCAACATGGGGCCCGGAGGGTGGGGCGGAAGAATGTTGAAGGGGCCCACAGAAAACCACCATGAGAGGAATGGCTGAACCTCTCATGGACATAGTGGTCAACAATCAACCACTAAAAGCTCTGGTGGATACTGGAGCTACATACTCAACTGTTACGACTGGCACGATTGACAATAGCGATCTGACAAATCGCACAGTTGGAGTAATGGGGTTTTCTGGTGAGGTAGAAAAATGGCCTATGACAAAATTGTTAAAAGTACAAGTTGACAAACAGATATTGACACACTCATTCCTGTACTCCTGTAATGCACCCATTCCCCTTTTAGGAAGAGATTTATTGATCAAATTAGGAGCAAGTATGCTATGTTCACCAGAAGGGGTGATAGTTAAGTTTCCTGACGGTTCACAAACAAATTGTTCACTTTCAGGTCACACAACAGACAGTCAGTGGATGCTGACATCATGTGGTGAGTTGGAAGATGCAGATATCTATTGGGTTGAATTAGATCTCAGTGTAGCCCCAAACAGTGTAGTATCTAGGTATAATGAACATCGCCAATGGATCACAAACATAGACATTTTCCTACCACCAATTGACCCATTACACTGTACCTTATTTTATGATAGGAATGACACAACACAATATCAAGATCTTTTTCAGGACATTGAAGACAGCAAATGGGTGATCCAGGGATCTGGCATCATGGTAGGGAAAGAAGGAGTAGTCACACCTGTCAACTTAACTGAGGAACAAATAAAATGGTATGAAATGTCTGACACAGCTGTACCACACATTTCTTTGGCATTACATCCAAATCATGAAGCTAGGGAGCTAGGCAACATGACTAAGAGACTATTAGCAACAACAGACTGGGAACCCACAGAGAGAAGGGGTATCCTTTATTCTGAGACACAGAAAGCATATTGGGTCCAGGACCCAACAGAAGACACAGGAATTTTAACACACAAACAGATTTCCAGATGTCATGGCAGGGAAAGAACTGATGCTGAGGAAGCACAGAACATGATAGATTCATTACCAAATGATTTATGGTCTCAGGGACCAACAGATGTAGGATTTTGTAACATTAAACCTGTAAGTTTCAGCATAAAAACCAATTCACCCATTTGGGTCCCACAGTATCATAACAAACCAGAGGCAGAACAAGGTGTAGCCACCACTGTCGCTGGACTACTGGAAAGGGGAGTTATAACACCCTATATTTCAGATTGGAACACACCAATTTTTCCTGTGCCAAAACCAGGAACTAACAAGTACAGATTGGTACATGATCTAAGAAATATCAATTCCATTGTGGTAACACCCACAATGACTGTGCCAAACCCATATATTTCATTATCTACCTTGACACCAGCACATCAATGGTTCACATGCATTGATTTGGCAAATGCATTCTTTTGTATTCCAATTGCAGAGGAGTGCAAAGCATGTTTGGCTTTTACATACAGGGGGCGCCAGTATTCCTATAACAGATTACCTCAGGGATTTATTCTATCCCCAGGAATTTTTAATCATGTTTTGAAACAACAGCTACAGGACTGTA
>NW_026634905.1:75637-100000 GCF_024868665.1 Triplophysa rosa
ACAGATTTACTATAATCGTATGGAAATGCATGTGTATTTTTGTGTGCATGCACCTGCATTTATTTACTTCCTCTATTCATGAATTTGACTTGTTCACAAACAGGAAAAATGTCCACATCCACAATACAAAATGTTATGTTTATTGTTTTGAGTTACCAAGTATGCGAAACAGATTGTTGTCATGTACTTAATATACTGATTTATTAATTTACTAGTCTACCCATGCATTCGTTTATTCATTTATTAAATCATTATTGATTCTAAAATTAATGCGTCGGTCCATTGTGAAACATTTTGGGACACAGCGCTTTCCCACACTTTCACCAGCAGAGGTCATAGTCGAGCTCTGATTCAAAAAGCTTCGAGTAATGAACCTTTTTCCGATACAATTTTGTTGAAAGCTTCAGTGGTTCAGAAAGCTTCACGTCGCCATCACTAGTTGATGGTAAAGCACAAACCGACCAAAATACGATCAACATGAGGCAGGCAACACGGTTTTTGTTATACAATTCAGTGAATAAAGTTTCACGAGGGCTATCTTATTTTAAAAACTAGAATACTAACGACAGACATAGCACGTGTACTCACCAAACATGAACAGCGGAAATTAAAGTCACGTCGTTCTTCATCTTCTTCTTTTATGGCGGATGGCATCCAACGTTAAGCTGCATTACCGTCATCTACTGTGTGGATCAGAGTGTCAACGTCGTTACTTTGCCACTAACCAATGAAAAGGCCTGTGGGCGGAGTAACCCATGTAGCCCCTCCCTAGGTGTAGTCACGCCTCTATCTCATTTCATTTCGGTTCTTGGACTTTTGAGGCTGCGTGCTTTGAGGAACAAGTCCTCGTTTTTAAGTCCGCGACCTTAGAAGGTTGCAGCCCCCGAAATGGGACACAGCTAGTGACAGAGATGCGCATGCGCACTAGAGGGACCTTATTACACGAATGAACGCAAGAGGATGCTCGTGGACAAATATTTTAAAGTTGTCAACAGATTTTTACTGATTTTTTTTTAACAACATAATTTGATAGTGCTTATTTAAAATAATAAAATTATATTTTATATCATGAGTCTATTGATTTTTTTCACACAGACAAACTGAAATGCGAATATCAAGTATTCACATTGTGAGATCATCAGCTGTAAACTGGAGTAAAAGTTTGTCAGTAAAGTTTTTGAAGGATTATTGGATTATGCAACTAGGTCATATATGGATCACTACAATCACTACACCTACATGTGTACTAGAGTAATAATCTCTTGAAATGTCTGTATTGCAGAATTGTCAGTGTGGCTATACATTTGTGGTCCCTCCAAGTGTGCCACAGGTCAGGCAGGTTGGTGTGTCAAAGTTCACTACAAAGTTAAAGTCTGTCTATTGCAATTCCTAAGAGATAAGTAAGATAGACAATCAAAATGCTTCTAAAGTGAAGCTCATTTCTAACACGCTGTATTGGTTCGCAAAATTGAACACAAAATTCTCGAGATTACATTTTTCCTGCATTCACCACTTAACTACCTGTATAGCCTAGATGTCGAGAGCACTGGCAACAACCCTTCAAGAATGGGACATTCAGGAGAAAGAATTTCAGCAGATTCAGGTAGGATCTTATCTTTCATATTAAAATTGTCATATTTTCTGTTCTGTAAAGTAAATTGAAGAAGTTACTTTACCATACATTTAATTGTAAAGCAGATAGTAGATTTTTGACTTCCTTTAATTTAAATCTTATATGCACAATGTCCACAAACAACTTTTCTGTTGAAACAAAACGTTGTGTCCAGGAGACCCGTCGACTTTACATGCAGAAGTTAGATGAAGTCTCCAAGCTTCAAAAGAACTTTGTTGCCTCTGTAGCTCTACTAAAGAAGAATTTGACACCGCTATCCAAATCATTGAAGAAGTGGGTAACCTGTTTTTCCATTTAAGCAACTCTGTATAGTTAAGGTTTTACGAAATGGGATGGTTACTCCTATCATTGACATAGATTTTCTCCACCCAAGATGCAATAAAGGTCTGACAGAAGAGGATAAGAACACTGTGGAGAAGGTCAAAGTTCACGTTCAGGATATGCAGAACAATTTAAATCAAATGGAGGCATTTCTTCCAAAGAAAAATGGGTATTGGACGATTGCTAATAGTTGTATATGTGGTTGATTTAGGCTTTGCAAAGAAGTTTGTTATTTTTGTCTCTCTTTTCAAGGCTCTATCTTAGCCTTGTCCTTGGAAACGTGAATGTCAACCTCCTGAGCAAAGAGTTGAAGTAAGCACAAGCAAAACATTACATGTATTTATTTTAGGCATATTCTATAACGTACATGCAATTTTTAAATGCATGTTTAAGCACAAAAAATATTTTTTTTGCAGTGCAAAATCTAAACTTATAGAAGTTTACTATAAGATAGTTATCAGAAAATATGTAACGACAAGGAATCTCTAACTTTACTTTTAATCTTTTTACTGTAGAGCTGAATACAAAGATGAGTACGAAAAGTTCAAGCTGTTTGTGACCATGATTATGTTCCTGTTGTCCTTCTTGTGTCGCTTCTTCATCGCCTACAGGTAAGACTGAGTTCAGCGAGTTGATGCAGGACTGCATGTCCCTCACGTCACATTGTCAGATTTCATGTGTCTGCTTCTCTTGTGTGACTGTAGAGCTGTGGATGCACTTCTGTACTTCATGTTGGTGTGGTACTATTGTACCCTGACGATCCGTGAGAGCATTCTCATCAGCAATGGGTCCAGGTCAGATCTGTCTATATGATCTGCATATGAGACTTCAAATTTGGAGTTGTGAATTTTGCTGCCGTTCCAAAGACCCATCTCAAAATGCATCTGCATACTTTACTTTTTCAGGATTAAGGGCTGGTGGGTTGTCCACCATTATATTTCTGCCTTTCTGTCGGGAGTTATGCTAACCTGGTGAGTTTTATTTTATTTTTTCGATTTGCTTATTATTTATACAGCAAGAGGTCTAGTTTGAATCTACTGACTTTTTTGGTTGCACTGATTTTTTGGGAAAGTTACAATTGGTTTGCCCTCATATAACAATTCTAATGTATTTAGGCCAGATGGTGAATTGTATCAGTCGTTCCGGAACCCATTTCTGGCCTATTGTATGTATCAAAGTAAGTCCTAAAGTTTGCATGCAAGCACAGCTGGCAACACGTTGGGTAATATTTATAGACTTTAGAGGCAAAGTGTGACTTCTTTTCCAGGCTTTGTGCAATGTCTTCAGTACTACTATCAAAGCGGATGTCTCTACAGACTTAAAGCACTGGGAGAACGGCACAACATGGATTTGACTGTTGGTGAGGACTTTCAAATAAAATACAATTTCATACACATATAAATTCATATGAGAAAACATTTCCACTGTATAAACACTGTGTTTTTGTTTACACAGAGGGATTTCAGTCATGGATGTGGCGTGGACTGACCTTTCTCCTTCCATTTCTTTTCCTGGGTCAAGTGAGCATTTTTTGTATTTTGAACAAATTATATTTTGTGATGAATAACTCATGACATAAGCAGTGTCAGCATATGCAGTGTCATATGAATTCTATATTTCCAATGGAAGTCAAAGTAATAATTTACTGTTTGTGTTGGTCAAGCCTAAATTTTGAATGTGTTACAGTTTTGGCAGTTTTGGAATAGCATATCCCTGTTCAGAATGGCTCAGCTCCCCGAGTGTAAGGAGTGGCAGGTCAGTGTTGCTTTATTAGATCTATTTAGTAATTTAGTAAGATAAAATAAATCTTTGTTTAAAACTGTGATGACATTAAATCGTTCTCTCCAGATATCCATGTGTGGTTTCTGCTTTCTGGTTCTGTTTACTGGAAACTTTTTCACCACAGTTGCAGTTGTTCGTCACAAGCTCAAGAATGAAAAGACCAAGAGGCTGTAATTTTTCACTTTCCTTTAAAAATTGCTGTGAAAACTCTCCCGTAATTTTCTAAAAGTGTAGATCGTACTTAAAATGATTATTATAGCAAAACTGTTATTTATACTTCCATTATCATTAAAAGAGTATGAAACGTACATGTAAAAGAGTAAACAATCTGTAAATCTTAATAAGTTCTAATTTTTTATTGTGGTATAAAATCAAATTTACGACCTTTAATGACTTATATATTTTAAAATATTTTTTTGTGAAATTAATTAAGCACAATCCATTGTTTATATTTTTATGTTATATTGTTATTTAATGGTTTATTTTCTAATTAAACTGTCCCATAATTTCAAATGCAAAACGTGTTTACTTGCTGTTGACTGGGCTATCATTTCAAATGTGAGATTTATAAACTTTAATTTACTATTTTAGAGTGAAAAAGTTGGTTTAAAACCTTTTTAGAATTTAAGCCAGATACGGTTAAAAATGATTAAAAGTTAAATTCTTTTATTATTATTATTATTATTCAATTTGTGAATTATTTTATTTTGATAACCACATGGAGAGCGTATATATGGCTGCGTCCGAAATCGCATACTGTGACAGTAGGTACTGAATTTGAATAAGTATCTACCTATCGGCCGTCAAAACAGTACGTTCTATATAGTATGAGTGGGAGTAGTATGAATACATTTCGGACATACTGCCTCCGCCATGTTTTATGGTCATGTGACCCGTATGCTCTTTGACCCATGACGTATTAACAACAACCTACACGTGAGAGTTGATAAAAACATAATTTAGTCACGAGAAATTAATTTATTGGCACTTACATTAAAAACAAACATCCGCCTTAAAGTTTTCCGCTATATTTATTTATTTGATTTACTTTTGAAATTTGACCGTTGCTCAGCTCCCGTGGCATCATGGGATAGAGAAGTGTCCATCCGACCCACACTCACGAATCTCGGCGGAAGTAGTAGACCANTTGATAAACTAACAGCTCTGATTCGAACCTTTTCCCATCAGGTGACTCCTGTACCAGCGCAACCCGAGGAACTGCCATCACCAGTCACAACAGACTGGGTCAGGATCAGAAAATTCCGCAGAAAGTGGAATGAACCACGGTGGTCTCATCCTATACGTGTGACAGCTCGCACCTCACATTGTGTGCAACTCCAAGGCAAAGGAGACACTTGGTTCCATTTAACATCCTGTGTAGCTTGTGACCCCCCTTCTAGGTCTCTTGCTGACACTGGTTTGGACCTGAGGACTCAGGTCCAAGAGAGGGAGGATACAGATACAGAGAGTGACGGTAAAACAGACACTGAAATTGCCACTGGACAACACCAACAGCTCCAAATTATACACAAAACAGGCGATATTTTCACAAGCCCACACACAGAACCATTAGCTCATTGTGTAAGTGCTGATTGTGCATACGGGGCAGGTATTGCAAAGCAGTTTAAGGAAAAATTTGGAGTGGAAAAAGTAAGGTGTCAAAATAAAAAACCGGGTGAGTGTGCAGTAACCCAGGAAAGAGACAGGACTGTGTTTCACCTAATAACCAAAGAACAATGCACTGATTTACCAACATATGATTGTTTCACAGAAAGCCTGAAAAACATGAGAGATTGGTGTGTGGCTAATAGAGTAAGAAGTGTCTCAGTACCCCGGCTGGGGTGTGGTCTAGATAAACTAGACTTCAAGAAAGTGCAAAAGATTCTGAGTGAAGTGTTCACGGACGTGGACATACAAATAACCATTTATTCCTTATAATCAAGTTTTCATTATTGTGTGATTTCATTAAGTTTTCATTATTGTGTGATTTTGAGTGTTTTTCAATGTTTTTCAATTTTCAGGTTTAACAGTGTATTTTTAAGAAGTGTTTTCTTACAGGTTTTAAGGTATTAAGTTTTTAAGAAGTGTTGATTTTGTAAAGATAACAAGACATTACTAGAGAGGGTGAATTTCATTTTGACCTCTTTATGATGTCAAAGAGGAATTGTGGAAATATTATTCAGAATATGAGTATGAAGGAATACTATATAATCAATAAGTGAATTTCATTAATAATCATTGCATTGTGTTTGTTTAAATGTGTTTGCTGTGTTGCTCAGTGAAAATTTCTGTCGAATATTAGACTGTTTGTAACAGAAAAACAGGAAACTAGCTTAACCGCAGAAGAGGAACTAACTGTGTGTACGTGCAGAATCATCACAGCTCGTTTTGACGAGTCTAACCAACTAACACACACACACACATACCCAAAAGGTCAAACAGAGGGGGAATGTTATGAATTAATCCAATGCATATGTTTTAAGTATAATCATGAGTTTTGATGTGTTTTATTAAATCATAGGATTAAGAAGCAACGCTGCATAATCAAAGTATTAGATGATTGAGTGTTTTTTACTGAAAGTATTTTTACATGTTGTCTTGCGATATGAAACTGTCTCTAGACGACACTTCCTCTTTATTAGCAACACACGTTGCAAAACATGTGTTGCATAGAAAATGTTTTACAGAAACTGGTGACGGAGAGACTGAGTCAGGAGGACGAGGTGTATAAAGATTGGCTAATAGAAGGAACACGCCCTGAAGATCGAACGACGTCATATACTGTATAAATTTGCATGTCAGGAAATGATCTGGGTTGCTGGTTTTTTGTGGCGGAGTGAGGAGATTGTCTGGCAACCCAAAGCTTTGTTACATACTTTTTACATCTGATAAATAAAACCTTATATTACTTTTGAGCAAATTGTCTCTTCAAATTTCTGAACATGCAGGACTGCCTTAAAAGTCCAACACTAGCGAATATAAGAGATCCTTGAATCATTTAAAGTGAACCACAGAGAATGCAAGATGTGAATGAGCTTTGCTCATTTAGTAAGACTGGTTAATTCAGTTGGCTATTGTGGGCTGAAAAGTTAGTTGAAATGATAAAAAAGCTTTATTTGATTAAAAAAACATTTCTGTTTGGTTGAATAAAAGTCATGTTTTATATAACTTAATAATTGTCATTTTTATCTAATTTTATTAGAACTTTTAATATGTCAAACTCAAAGTCACTTAAGACAGTGGTTCTCAAACTTTTTCGTTGAAAGGCCCCCTTTGTGTTAAGTGCATCGCTTTGCGGCCCCCCATATAAAGACGTATAATCTTAAACTTAGAATTTTAATTAAACCAAAAACATTCAGTTATACAATGCTGGAACCTCAATTCTTTTGGTTGGTGGTGTCATTTTTCTGATGTTTGATTGCATAAAATCTATGATAAATCTCTATATTTCATAAAATGCCACAAAATCTGTGGCCCCCCTGGATCCATCTTGGGGCCCCCAGTTTGAGAACCACTGGGTTAAGCCACTTAAAGGTACGGTAGGCCTAACGTTACGTGTGTGTGTGTGTACAAGATCAGGATGGCACCACCTCCGTCTCATTTCAAGTACACCTGGCTGCAGGCTGCAGTACGGGGCGGTGCTACATATGGGGGAGGAGCTCCACGTGGAGCTCCGCACTCAACACATCCCATTGGTTAGCAGGCGGGGTTATTGTTAAATACGGCCTTCATGTGTCACTCTGCCCATAACTCTTCCCATTGGTCACAAGGAAATGAAGTTGAAACCAGGAACTGAGGTTAAAAACATTGTTGTATGTATTTATGTATTAATATAAATAGTATGATTAAAAACTTAATACAATGAAAGTTACTTCAGGGGAAGCGTTTCATTCATTTGTAAGTTTGTAAGCAAGAGTCTTTCTACTACTTGTAGGTTGATTTGATTCTGATTTTGGCTTGGGTTTTGCGAAAACTAACATCACTTTTAATAAGTGTAGTGACTGTTTAGGGTGTATTGATAATTGTTTTTATAACGATTGTTTTACTACACATATTATGGTTAGAATATGGTTACTGTAGCAGTTTGTGGTGTTTTACAAAGTCTTTGTTTACAGTTTGTTTCTCATTTTTCATTTAACAAAGTATGTCATTGTCTATGTATTTATTTACCGTCCTTTACTTGTTTTTCTTTAATATTTTTATCATTATTAAAATTAATTTATCATTTATTATCCTACTTTTTTCTATTACTGTTATTTAATCCAGGGATTTTCAAACTGTGATATATGGAGGACTAAACCTGCAAAAATTATAAATAAATGAATGTATAAATAAATAAATATATAAACGAATAAATGTAATAATATGAAAATAAATACAGGAATGAATGGTTTGATAAAACAAAATAATTCGTTTTAGCTATTATTGATCTTAGCTTTAACTTTTCTTTTCATTTTTTAAATTGATTTATTATTTTTTGTGTCAATTTTTAATTATTTTTAATCATTATTATTTTTTATTTTTAGATTATTTTATTTATCCTTTCCTTTTATTTTTACATTTATTTATTTATACGTTTATTTATTTTTATATTTATTTATTATCGCATGTATTTATTTCCACTTTTATTTATTTATTCTTGTATTTATTCTTACTTTTCTGTGTCTTGTATGATAATTAGATGGGTTGGTCTTGCCTACTATTGGTTCAGCGTAGATTGAAGCGTTTGTCTGATCGATTACTCTTGACTTGTTTTGGACTAACGTCACGTCACTCACTGATCGTTTGCTTCGTGTATAACGTTTATGGCGTGCGCACAATTAGCTAGAGAGTTACAGCATTTAGCCAATGAAGTCGATAACCATGCATCAAATGACTATGTGTCATTCAGATTAGATGCAATTATTGAGGATTTATTACAGATTGACGGAGAGATAATTGACAAAGTTCTTCAAAATCTGTGCGAGTCAGGGGGTGCTAAGGTGGTGACCAAGTTCCGGTTACAGGTCCTCTGCCAAAGAGGTGCATGAACGACCTCAGCAGATTCGTCGATTCTGAAAGCACAAGACGACTTGATATTAAGATGTCTAATAAACACAGACTTTCTTGTTACATGATTTTGACATTCTTGTTAATATTGCAAATTATTGGTATGATCGCCCGTAACGGCTGAAGCGAGGTGAAAAAATAAATAAAGCGATTTGACACGGGATTCGTACCCATACAATAAAGCGAGGCAGCGTGTCACTACGGTAACAATCACACTAAACTATTTCGCAATGCTAGCTGCTGCGGATCTTTGCAATAATATCAAGATGTCACACAACAATATGCAGCTGGATGAATCAAGGGAATATGCCCGTCTTAACTTGTGACCTCTGTGTTATTTATCTCTTATGGAATGTAGTTTACGAGTACCGTTTAGTAACCACGTCTTTTTAGAAGGAATGGTTTCCATTTGATGGCCCCTGTAGTGAAAGAACGATGCTCATTACCGTGTTAACTTGTGACTTAAGTTCACTATGTCTCAATTCATTTACATTATGTTACATCATGTTACATTAAATCTTTACGCTTTTTCTAACCGAAAGGCTGCTTATAACTATCACTTTGACAAAGCGTTAGCTTGCGACTTCGGTTTACAAGCTCATCTGTGTAGTTAAACCTTATTACATTTTGTGCTTTATGATTTTCACCAGTTGAACTGTAACGCCACCATAGCATAGCACCCTCTGACTCGCACAGACTTTGAATGTGCTGCAAAGAGGCTAACAACCGAGGGAGAACTTTTGTCATTTATCTCGCCGTCAATCTGTAATAAATCATCAATAAGTGCATCTAATCTGAATGACACACAGTCATTTGATGCATGGTTATCGACTTAATTGGCTAAATGCTGTAACTCTCTAGCTAATTGTGCGCACGCCATAAACGTTATACACGAAGCAAACGATCAGTGAGTGACGTGACGTTAGTCCAAAACAAGTCAAGAGTAATCGATCGAGCGCTTCAATCTACGCTGAACCAATAGTAGGCAAGACCAACCCATCTAATTATCATACAAGACACAGAAAAGTAAGAATAAATACAAGAATAAATAAATAAAAGTGGAAATAAATACATGCGATAATAAATAAATATAAAAATAAATAAACGTATAAATAAATAAATGTAAAAATAAAAGGAAAGGATAAATAAAATAATCTAAAAATAAAAAATAATAATAATTAAAAATAATTAAAAATGGACACAAAAAATAATAAATCAATTTAAAAAATGAAAAGAAAAGTTAAAGCTAAGATCAATAATAGCTAAAACGAATTATTTTGTTTTATCAAACCATTCATTCCTGTATTTATTTTCATATTATTACATTTATATATTTATTTATTTATACATTCATTTATTTATAATTTTTGCAGGTTTAGTCCTCCATGACACGGCCCTCCAGAATGTTCTAAGAGAAAATTTTAGAGAAATATAAAGACAAAAGAAAAATGACAAAAGTCTACTGAACATTATTACTGTTTCATATAAATATGTTAATTTTTATTTTGAAGTGAAGAAAGAAAATTTCTAAGAAAACAGTCCAAAAACATTGTTTCTCTTTAGGTTTATACATCCATAATTTTAATAGCCAATTAGTGTGTTGCCTTTACAATCATGCTTATTATTTATCTAACATAGCTTCAATGTTCATTTTCTATAAAAAAACAAGCAAACACAATTACTGAATTACATCATTCACTTTATTTCAATTACAACAAATGATTAAAATGTATACGAATATAGCAGGATTAAAAAAATACTACAACATAAGCATATATAACCAACATAAAATTACAATGATAAACAACTTGCATTACATTTACGTGTGTGTAAATATGTGTCTACACATACAATTACTGGCAAGTAAAACAGCTGTCTGGCATTGTCAAACAAGCATTTTATCCATTAATAACATATATTTCCGACACAGCAGAATGTGGTATTTAGCAGTTTTTGAAGCAAACTGCCATGTATAAAAAAACGTTCACTTCAACATCACAAGTTAATGATGTGGCATTTAGAGGGTTTTGCATCTGAACTATTCAATTGTTTATCAATGACAATCAAGTTCATTAAATGTGGGGATTAAACCTTATGAAAAAAAACTGCCCAAATACAGACCGTGTACTCCCACTCACCATGATGCTAGATATAGCGGAAGTGACACATACTGAGGAATCGACGTCATTACTTGTGTTTAACCAACAAGGCGAGGTTAGGGCGAGACGACACATAGACCCGCCCTTAATATTACACCAACCACTAACCAATGAGACGCGTAGGGAGCGGAGCTCCACGTGGAGCTCCGCCCCCACATGTAGCACCGCCCCGTACTGCATCCTGTAGCCAGGACCTCCTCCCTCATTTTGAGCCAGGAAAAACCCTGTTTACACAATGAAAGCGAATTTGGCTCACAGCTGAACAGTAAACACTTAAGCAAAACAATAGCCGTACAATAACGTGACTGCCCGCTGAAACATTACAGCTTGTAAAAGTTCCTTTTTGGAACCTTAAAATTGCACTAGGTATAAGTTACACCATTAGCAGAAACCTATACTTTTTTAAAAGTGTAATACACATAACGTTTTAATCATACTTACAAGCTGTGGACCGGAGACGCTACTGATAAGACAAGCGTTTAGCGAATCCCGTGTTGAACCAAAGATATGAATGGCAAGGAATACAATGCTCAATATGGACGCTCTAGCGAAGGAAGTCCCGCCTTCCAGTAAAACGCTATATGGGGAGTCTGCAGACCTGGAGCAGGCAGTTTTACGCCCCAAGCAGTTTTGCGCCCCTGTTGTTCCTTATTAGTCCAGTAGGGGGAGTTGAACGACAAAATAAAATATTTGTAACCGAATCAAACTGTTAAACAAAAATGTAATTATGTATGTGTAAGATTAAAAGTAAATAAATAAACTAAACTGAAACTGGAAGTGCTTCTGGACCAGTGAAAATTAACCTTTCGTAAAAGTGTAGTAACCATGTTTTTTGTTGTTGTTGTATTGGTGACTTTTGGCAAAACCAATCTTACTACAGAAACCATGGCTTAACTAACGATATGCAGAACAGGTTTAAATATTTGTAGATATCTAATATACTAATGGTCTTAATACATAGCTTACAGGAGACAATTGATTTGGAATTTAGTGTTTTTCTGAATTGAAAAATTAATAATAATACAGTTGGATCAGATGCACAGTACAACAATAATATATAATCTACTGTGGCCTAGTAATATACAAATATACAGAAGACTTGAGTGTTTGTTGTGAATGTATAGGCAAAGTTACATTGAAATATTAACCATATTTAGCCCATAAGACATTAAGTGCAATCATATGAAACATCAATTAAATATCTGCCCTGCATTTAGAACAGTGTCCTGCATACTATTTCATGAAGAAAAACATAATTCACCGCTTTAAGAAATTTCTAAGGTCTTTTATCTTCTAAGAAAAAAGTGACAAGTTTCTTGTGAACAACATTATTTATTAAGACCATTATCAAAAACAGGATTGATGATCATTATAGGATGGCTCTCGATAATGACTCCTATGGGTTGCCACTCTTCTTCAAAATGTTCTTAATCCTCCTGTCAAACTGCTCCCGCTCACTGATAAAAGAAAGTTTCAAGTTGTAGACAAAATTGTTATTGGAAATAATGGCAGGATGTCATGCTCGACCATTTCTCCTTTATAGCATCCTCACATACCTTACGTCAATGACAGGCCCTTGTAGAAATTCCTCCTCAGCCTCCAGCATGGTGAGATTTTCCAAACCAGCAAGGGAACAGATGATGGACTATCAAAGAAAGAGTTAAGTCAAGATGGGTCACACCCCAAACAAGTAGTATCATTTCAGTATCAAAATTATATTTTAATTTTTTTGTACAACAAAACTGAGTGTCCTTTCTACATTAACCAAAACATTTGTTTTAAAGCAATTACAAAATAAATCTGAGGAGCACAGCTAACACAGGACCCACCTCTGGAAAAAGGACATCCATAATAAACTTGATTGTGTCACTGTGAGTCTGTGTGGGTGTTCTGTCCAGAAATGAAGTGAGGTGAAAGTAGGTCATCAATTTGGTCCTGATTGTCAAAGTATACATGCACAAGCATGGTCTTGGCAGAAGGATTGCAAAATATGTCAAGCCACTTTGATTTCTTTTGTCCACTGATGATGGACTGTGCAAAGAAAATTGATGATGTCATTAAACATTGCCACATATGTCTCTGTAAGTCATTTATGTATTTATTAGACAAGCTATTGGTTAAAAGTGCAGTAAATATGTAAAATGCATTCTTGAACACATTTGTATTATTTCCAAGTATTATTACAGATGAGATCAATAACGTACTATTACATAATATGATCATTTCTTTTATTCCATATGGGAATAAAGTTTTCAATTTGAGTTTGAACATGTTTGTGGTTGTTGGTGCTCGATTATTGATCTTTTGTTTTCTTAATACACATTAAGTACACATAAAATTGTTTGCTGGCTAATTATTATGTAGACTGTGATGTTCTCACCTGAGATTAATTGTTAGTTCTGAATATGGGGCTCTCCATTTTGAAGGAAGTTGTAACGACTTAAAATAATAAATAACTTAAGTATGTGGCAGCTAAATTGAAATGGTTTACAAATAAGCCTACTGTAGTAACGTTATGTATTAATGCAAGTAAACAGGGTCAGAAGAATATGTTACCAGAAAAGGCCATCACATAGGCTAGAGACAGACAACAAAATAATATGAAAAAGAAAATAATTATGAAAACGAGTAAGAGATATCGAGTAAGCATACACGTGGTTAGCTAAGGTTGATCCAGACAGAACATCGACCTGGTCAATAAGTATACATTTTATTGTCTTTTGAGTATAAATTACACATACCGTACATATCTTTTTAGATGTTGAAATGAATTCATATCGATATCAATGAATCATTTAAAACTATACATGTTGGACGATTGCCTGAAAACGTTTATTTACCATAACTCGTGATGGACGAAGTTATCTGTTCTTAGGTCTGTTCTGGTGGTTCTTAATGTACAGTGCCCCCTACTGGACAAATAAGTAAAAACAGGGGCGTAAAAATGCCTGGGGAGCAAAACTGCTTGGGGAGTAAAACTGCCTGCTCCAGGTCTGCAGACTCCCCCTTCTCGTAAAACGAGCCAATCGTCAATGAATAAAGACAATTTCTCTGGGGCGGAGCTCTCGTGAGGCGCTTGCCAGTTTGTGCGCATGCGCATGGGACGAGGCGACCTCGAAAAATGTAATTTTAGCGCAATTTAAGCGTAACAAACCAAAGTTATGATAAAGTTCATGTGATGTTTAATTGTGGTTGGGAAATACGCAGTTTAATTGTAATTTTTGCCAGCGATTTTAGAAATATCTGCCTTCCCCCATTCAAGTAGATAGGACGGTGGACTTGCTATGGCGTAAATAGCTGCCAAGAGGCGTTGCAAACATGGCCGCCGAGTGGCACGACTTCATAAGAGGTCGTCTATTTTATCTTTGTTTTATTTATTTATTTGCACTCTGTATTACACTCTGTTATGGAGGACTAAACCTGAATGCACACCAACTCATGGGGACTCGTGTCACCGTGGGGACCAAAATTAAGGTCCCCATGGGCAAAAAAGATTATAAATTGTACAGAACAATATTTTTAAAAAATCTAAAAATGCAAAAAGTTTTCTACGATCTTTAGGTTTAGGGGTTGGGTTAGGGGATAAAATATACAGTATAAAAAACATTACGCCTATGGACTGTCCCCACGGAGATAATAAACCAGACGTGTGTGTGTGTGTGTGTTATATTTTTAATTTAGTATTTTTGTATGTGCTCTGTTTTCCTTAGAACTTCTTATTTAAGTTGAAATGCCTTATTGTATTTGTATTTCTGAAGCATAATAAAAAAGGTCGTCTACAGTTTTCCCTCCGCACCGACAGATGGCGAGTGCGCGCGTAGAGAGCCGTTGAAACGTTACTAACACGCGCGGCGTTTGTGGGTAATATACATGGCGGAAATCTGAATCTGCTCTTGGAGTATACACTTTTTGCTTTATCTCATTACAAGTCAAAAGAGTTTGATTAACTTACGATTTCCCGTGTTGTGCAAGTTATTAAACATCTGCAAATTCAAGAGAATGGCTGAAACAGGCTTAGGTAAGCGGTGTTTATATTCACTCACAGGAATAAATACTGCAGCACTTGCTGACGCTGCTGGCAATGTAAACAGATGATTTGTCAAAAACGATTTGTTCTTTTGAGTTTAATTTACATTTTTGTTTTGTAAATAACACTTTTGTTTGCAGTGCATGTTTTAATGACAAGCTGATTTAGCTAAATTGATTCGCTTCAATTGGCTCAGTATTGTTTAGCAGACAATGTCACTCACGTTTTGTATATGTTGTGTGTTAACGGTTTGAAGGTATGGTGTTTATAGTTGGCAGTCATAAAATAATGGCCATTACTGCATGAACTGAGTTAAACATTTGTCAACTACGTCTATTTTCTCTTCAGAACAAGCTGGTGACGTGAAACATGACAGCTCTTCGTCTCCTGGGATCTCAGATCAAGAGAAAGAGATGGCCATCAGTGCTTTTCAGGCCTTTAAGGTCAATTACATTTATTCACATACCAGAGCAGGTGATATGTATTCATCGTCGTCTTGTCATTGTTGACAAGTTGTGCTTTGTTGTTTTTGTAGGCTGAAAGCTATGAAGCGTCTCTGAAACAGCTTAACAGCCTTCAGGAGTTAAACAAGGAGGATTACAAGATTGCCATGAATAAAGCAGTGACTGATTTCTATAAAAGTGGCCAGACAACAACCAGCACACTGAAGCATACGTTACTGACCTTGAAGAATCAGGTTAGATGTTACTAACTAATTTGTTGAATGTGTGGACGAGCCTGATTTTGATTAGCTCCACAAACATGTTTGTTGGTCCAAAAACCGAATTCCTGTCAGCCAGTGACATTTCGTGGTTTGGTTTAGTGCTAAGAATTGGGCTGTGGTTATAGTTAGGAATGTTGTTCGAGGAAAACACAAGATGTTGACCCATGAACGTGCCTTATTTAGCAAAATCTGGATGTGTGGAGGATGGATCTGTACATTAAATAGTGAAATGTCATAATTAAAGTCAAATGTACTATCAAAAGATTGTCTGAGTACTGATGGTAATTCATCATTGCCTGCAGATGCACACAGCTGTGGATGACATTGATGGTTTGGATGACGTTGAGAACAGTATCCTCTACTACAACCAAGCGGTGATTCAATACCACTTGCGACAGTATTCAGAAGCTTTATCCATCGGGGAGAAGCTCTACCAGTTTCTCGAACCTTTTGGTACGTTTAAGAATGCACATGAAATCTGTTATTTTACAGCACTTGCAAGTATGAAAGGATTTTTTAAGGTCTTGTGCCTTGGTGTGGCATGGCTTGATGGTTCTCTCTGTCCTAGAAGAAAAGTTTGCTCAGGCTGTTTGTTTCCTGTTGGTGGATCTTTATCTGCTCACCTTCCAACCCGAAAAAGCCCTGCATCTGCTGGCCATGCTGGAGAAAGTGACTGTTAAAGAAGGAAACAACAAGAATGGAAAAGGAGAGGTGATAAAGATTTGCATCTTTTATATATTAAAGACGTAGATGGTTGATTATAACTGTCAACTAACAATTTTCGATTATAGTCTGTGCCCTATCGTATATCGCTTTATTGTTTTCTCATTCTGTGTTTCTAATAGAGCTCCAACAGCACAAATAAAGAATCTGCAGCTCAGAAAGCAGAGTTCACAGCTATGATCGAGGCAGCCAAGTCAAAGATGCATCAGGTGAGAAAGTAGTTGAAATGAATGTCAAACTGTGCAGATTACTTGCATTGAAAATGGGTATTGGGTAATATTGAGTCTGCAGTCAAAATCCAAAATGCATCAGAAAGAATATGATCAGCTCCTGACTGTTAAATGTGTTAGCATAAAGAAGCAAATAAATCTAAAATCAATCTTTTTGCGATGTGTGCGCAGTATAAAGTACGAGCCTATATTCAGATGAAGTCACTGAAAGCCTGCAAACGAGAAATCAAATCTGTGATGAACACATCTGGAAATGTGAGTAGATTTATTTCGCAGTCATTCATACAAACACTTCTTTTTACAACACCCTGTAAATTTGACACTTGCAATACTACAGATGATGGTCAGGTATGCTTTTAAATACTGTTTACGCTGACTGTATGTATGTTTGCATTCCCCCTCAAGTCTCCACCCTCTCTTTTCCTGAAGAGTAACTTTGAGTATTTGAGGGGAAATTATCGTAAAGCTGTAAAACTCCTCAACAGCTCAAACATTGCAGAGCATCCAGGGCCCTTGAAGACAGGTAAACACACTCTGCCAAAAAAGCTTGTTTGTTTGTGTGTAACAATCTGTGTGATTTTGTTTGTTTTGCTTAAACAATGTTACTAGCTGCATAAAAATATCAGTTTTTGTGTGCTGGGATGTGTTTGTTCAGATTTATGAGCAAAGTGTTCTTCCCTCATAGGTGAATGTGTGAGGTGTATGTTCTGGAATAATCTAGGCTGTATTCATTTTGCCATGGGGAAACACAACCTGGGTCTGTTTTACTTCAAGAAAGCTCTTCAGGAGAATGACAACACATGTGCTCAGATTGGGGACGGCAGTAATGGACAGGGTGAGAGAGGAAAAAGCACCAAATCACAATCTCCTGAACACCAGATTTTACTTAAGATCTCAATGGACCTAGTGAATGACTGTCAGTGCAATTGATTATCTTGGTACAGATTTTTTTTAAGGGACAGTCCACCCAAAAATAAAAGTTCTGTCACATTCGCGTTGTTCCAAATCTGTATGCATTTCTTTGTTCTGATGAACACAGAGAAAGATATTTGGAAGAATGCTTATAACCAAACAGATCTTGGACCCCATTGACTAACATAGTAGGGACAATTACTTGATCTATATTTGAATACAAAAGAAGATATTTTGAAGAATGTTGGGAAGCAAACAGTTCCAGGGCATTTTTGACTACCATTGTAATTTTCCTTCTATGGTAGTCAGTGGGGTCCAAGAACTGTTTAGTTACAAGCATTCGTCCAAATATCTTTCTCTATGTTTCAACAAACAACTACATTTATACAGGTTTGGAACAATTAGAGAGTGAGTAATTCAAAACAGAATTTTTATTTTTGGGTGATCTATCCCTTTAAGATGTTCAAGGGATTGTTATTTATTGTTGTAATATTTCTTCCACAGGAGCTAAAAAGTTTATCGGCATCCCCATGTGCGCTCTGTTAGCCAATAAGCGCTATGAGCTGCTGTATAACTGTGGCATTCAGTTGCTTCATATCGGCCGGCCGTTGGCAGCATTTGAGTGTCTGATGGAGGCGGTGCAGGTGTATCACTCCAACCCTCGACTGTGGCTCAGACTGGCCGAGTGCTGCGTCACAGCCAATAAAGGGGTACAGATCTTAACCTCTGTGTGTTTGTGATATTCCTGCTATTCAATGTGACAGGGAAAATATGTATGTTGCATTGTTTGAAATCTTGTGCATGTCTTTCATGCTAAAAATGGCTCCTGAAGTTGTTATAATGTGTTCACAAATCCTTTTTAAAATGCTTGATCTTTTAGAATGCTTGGTTTGTTTTAAAAGTTTTTAACCTCTTTGTTTCTTTAGAGCTCCGAGCAAGAAACAAAAGGCTTGCCCAGTAAAAAGGGGATTGTGCAGGCTGTTGTTGGCCAGGGCTACCACCGCAAGATTGTGTTAGCATCACAGTCCACACAAAACGCCATCTACAGGTGAGCAATGTTTCAATACCTTATTAGGCCTGAGGTTATGTGGACACCACTTTTCTCATAAGTGTGTTAAAAATATTTTTTGTGTGTGTTTAGAAAGGCTGAAATAATGTTGCTGTAAGTGTAATGTCATTGTTTTTCCAGTAGATGGCATCCTGTTACTCCTCTTCATAGAAGAGAGTGACATTTCAATAAATTGAGAGATGGTTGGTTAGTTGCTTTCCAAGGGTAAAATGGAAACTCTGTCATGCTCATGCTTTAAATCATTGAAGTTGACCAATGTTTGTTTTGTATACAGTCACCAGAAGGTGTCAAACAAGCTCTAATATCATACAATATTTGTAATGTACCACATGTTGTGAAGCCATACAGTAGGGTGGTTTTTACGTCTGTCCCACGGCAGTGATTTTAATAGCAAGGTACAGATCTAGAGCAACCCAGTGGTCAGTGTGTCAGTGTTGGCACAGTGTTAACAGTTCACGTATCACCCCTTCACTTTAACCTTTAGCCTTTTGGATCATTTTGAACATAGTTACACCACCTTTACTGAGATCTAATAAATTACACCAGAAATCTCTGATGGGTTTGCTGTTATGTAACACGTCTTTGTTTGCATGTGTGTGTAGTGAGGGTCAGTCAGCAGCAATCCCAGTGGCCAGTATGGAGTTTGCAGCGATCTGTCTACGAAACGCTTTACTCCTGCTGCCGGAGCACCTACAGCACGACAGCAAATCAGACAACGGCTCCAAGAGCTGCAGCCAATCAGGCAGCACAGAGAGCTGCGCGGAGACCAGCGACACCTGCAGGTATCCGCACGTGCACGTACCACCAACCCGCACTCGTTGCAGGTTCCTTCATGTGCTAACCAGAATATTAACAACCGCATAAACAAACAGACTTTTGAGTTTGGGCATTCAGACTCTGTTTAATCATTGATGCTGTTTTGAGTCGACCTGCTGACCTTTTGCTTTGACTGACAGTGGAAAAACCCAGGAGGGAGACAAGTTCATTCCTGCCGCCCCCTCGTCCCCCTTGAGAAAGCAGGAGGTGGAGAACCTCAGGTGAGATTACAGTGGACTGTTCCGGAATGAATGTGTTTTACTTCGTCATGTTAAGAAAACAGCCTGAAGACTTTTGAAATGACTGTTTTTAGAGGTGCGAGTCAGCTCAGCCCGTTGGGTCGCAAATGTTATCAGCGAATACGTTTTCCGAGACACCAAGGGGTCTTCCTCAAGAGGGCACATCCATTTGGCACATGGATGGTGACTTGAATCTCATAACAAATGCAATAACTTATTGTTATTCAAATTATAGACAAGATCAAGGCTAAACATGGCTTATCCATAAACGACTCCATAAACCAATTCAGTCTTCATTCATAACATACAATGCAACAATTGATAATTACATTGAGTCACTGTTAAAACGCTTAAATGTCCATTATTTGAACCCATGGTTCTCCGTTTGCCTCAGGAGGACCATTTCTGCCCTTAAATTGAGAATAACCCCTCTTCCTGACTCATACCAAACACACCTCTCAATTATTTTATGCCCCCACTCTCTCTCCCCTCCCCCTCACGTTTGATCCAGCAGGCCGGCCGGGTGTGGTCTCTAGTGAAGGGAAGGTGTGTGGATTGTGTTGACCCTGCACTAACACCCTTATACAGTGGCACTTTTACGAGAGCGAGCACCATTTACTCCAACGCCTCTTCCTGGAATCCTGCAGGCTATTGTGTCACTGGCATTTCCTCTTTTCTTTTGCCCTCTCTCTCACCATTGCTCTGTAATGAGGTGTTTGGTATTGAGGCATTGAGGATACCAAGCAAACATGATGTGAAAATCATCATTCGCTGAAAGACATTTTTGTCGAACGTCAAATTTCGGCCTGTTTAATTGTTCATGTTTTTCAATAAGATTCAACTCGTGAAATGTAGTCCATCATAATATGTCATTCATTCAGCAATGAGCAACTTAAAATGTTTGTGTGTGGAAATCGGCCTCACCCAATGGTGCTCATTGTTATTCCGTGTAACGTTTGCCTCTTTTCACAGACTGGGTCACAAATGTCTAATTTTGTCCTGGTTAAAGTCTCAATTTATTCTTTCTTCTCCAGGTGCTCGATACTGGCCTGCAGTGCGTATGTGGCTCTTGCTCTTGGGGACAACTTAATGGCTCTTAACCACGCTGAAAAGCTCCTACATCAGACAAAGCTGTCAGGATCGCTCAAGTAAGTCCATCTCTTAACTCTCTGATTTATATCTTTCATGAGTCGTCCACTCACACTCCGTAAATTAGCATTCAGTAAATATTTGAGCTCCTTCAATGCCCTTGTGATTGACAGCTGCTCCGGCCAGTCCTGAGTGACTGGATGCTTGGTGTACAACGTCTAGAGTAGAACATCTGTATCTTGTTTGGTTGCCTTTTCTGGTTAGTTTGCGTCATTCTGGCTGGATTTCCCAGACACAAGTAGTGAATCACCACTCGGAGTATGATTTAGTCAGTTTAGCTTTAGTCTTTGTCTTGGGAAGTGGGTTTAAATAATGTATCTGGAATCAATATTTGATGAGTTGTGCGATGTGCTCTCAGGTTCCTGGGTCACCTATATGCTGCTGAAGCCCTGATCTCACTTGACAGAATCTCAGATGCCATCGCACATCTCAACCCAGAGAACGTGACCGATGTGTCGTTAGGTGTGTCACTCGGCGAACAAGACCAAGGTACTACAACACACAAGCAAACATACAGGAGGAAAAATCATGTGTCGGTACTGAATTTTGATGTGTGTTTGTGCTGGTGCTGACCCCACAGGTTCTGATAAAGCTGATCTGGATCCTGTTGAGTCCTGTGAGTAACTCCACATGTCATCATCTCTTTGATATTCACATTTTTAACTCGGGACCGAATGGTTCTCCTAAAAATTGAAAAAGTTTTTCCAAGCCGGTTAATTCTTTTTGTAAGTGACAAATGGAGAACTTTTACTTTGAACATGGTTCACAGTTAATGTCTTTATAGCTCCAAAGAACCATAAACATATTCCCTAAGATTAGTTCACTGTATTTCAACTCTTCTGAAACCATACATAATTTCTTTTGGTTTTATCATTTCTTCCAAAACTGGCCTGCTTTTTATTGTAATTCGAGACGATTAGCTGTGTAAATATTGCTGCAAAGTTCTCCTTTTAAGGTCCACAAAAATAACAGCATATGAGTAAATAATGACAAGATTTCTTTTTGAGTTACTATTGCTTTTTTATTTTTTAGTATTTGATTAGTGAAGCATTTGGAGCATGGGGTGCAGTTATATTTTGCATAAGTTATAATCTGCTGATATGTGTGTTGTAGCAGGGAAGCAGACTCCGTTATGTTACCCCAGCTCGGTGAGCTCTGCCCGGGCCACTATGCTCTTTAACCTGGGCAGTGCGTATTGCTTGAGAAGCGAGTATGAAAAAGCCCGCAAGTGCCTCCATCAGGTGAGCACACATCTTATGCGAAACACTTCAGTGTCTTCTGTGCACATAGTTAACGGAGAGTTACAGTCATGCAGGTGTACTAAATTTACTCACTGATTTGCTTTTGACTTTCTAACTTGCAGGCTGCTTCAATGGTGAACACGAAGGAGATTCCTCCAGAAGCCATTTTACTGGGTGTTTACTTAGAACTGCAAAATGGTGAGTCACAGACTTAAATCAGGAGTAGATTTTTTTTGCTACTGGTTTATCTTAAAAACCTTTTGAAAATTGTTCTTGTTTTGTTTTGCTGACTACTTTCATTACATCACATTTCATTAATTAATTATATTAATTACATTTATTATTAAAAAATATTTTACATAAGCAGTTTTTAGTGGATGACTTGAAGCAAACAATGGGAAAAAATAGCCAGTATGAGCCGAGGATAGATAAGCCAAGGAGATACTGTGACTACTTTACATACACTGAAATATCAAATCGTTTTGATTTATTAGTATTTTTTAAATAATTACATAACTTCCCGAATTAAATTTGTATTTTAATGAGGTTAAATATTATTTTAAAATGTGAGAAAAATGTGAAGAATGGCAAAGTGCTTCTTAACTTTTAAATGCTACTGTATAGCATAACTCATTATGAATAATTATAATGATAAAAAATATAAAAATACTAATTACAAATAAAATACTTGGGCCAAAAGGTTTCTTATAAGGCTTAAGTCATTTCACAGACAAGACAATCCCATAATGCATTGTGGGGATTTGGGAGTCATTTAAATCCAGCATAGCAGACGGAGTAAAATTTAATTTAATTCTGGTCAAGAAATTCTTTGGATTTTCGACTGCTGTTTTTTAACTGTTCACATAATTTCCTGGGGTTAGATAATTACCTTCCCGGTTCTCTCACCTTGAATAAACCTATCAGGTGCTGTAAGCAGAATTTCTGAGTGATTGAATATACTCCTACAGGAAACACACAGCAAGCCCTACAGATCATCAAACGGAATCAGCTCCTCCCATCCGTCAAGCCTGACTCCTCCCCCGACCTCCGCAAGAAACCACTTCCCTTCCACTCATCCCAGCCCGTACAGCCCATACAGACACCCGCCCCCTTCACGCAAGTACAGCGCAAGTGATGCAAAGTGATGCACCGGCACAACACCCCTCTCTAAAAACTTGCAGAAACATATATAAGATATTATTTATGAGGCTCCAGCAACTCAATGGATGGATTGAAAAACGCATGTGGACTGGTTGTCTGTTAAAGACTGTTTTGTGTTTTGGGGTCTTTGAAATGATAAATAAATTTTATTTACACTTAGTGGTGTGGTGTTTATCAGCGGTGCCACATAAGCACCACATATGAAGACCAGGTGACCAATGACATCATGTGACTATATGACTACATAAATCAATTGGAGCAAAGGTTACGTTCTTATTAGCATAAAACCATGAACACTTGTTTGACATAAGTCCTAACAGAAAATATTCAATTGTAAAAGAATGACATTTTCTTTTTTAACGTGTACACGTTTCTCTTTTACTGGTGCATACAGACTGAAATAAATGTGCACTGATAACTGAAGTGTTGTGTCTGGTGCAGGTGGACAGATGTCGACTTGTTTTCATGTGTGGTCTCTTCTTTTTTGTCCTCTTTTCTCAGGGTGGCCCATCACCTTTCCCAAGCTGGCTCATTCTTATGCTAAATCCCCTGCCCCCCCACCCCACCCCACGCCCTCTGGTTTTCACATTTCTCTGCATTGTTACCCAGATCTCCTCTCTGACATGCTGTCAGGGATCTGAGAGAGCTCTTCTTTAAGCTTTGATGGAATAGATATTGTTCTGCAGCCATCTGATGCTAACACTTGAAGCAATGCATGATATTGGTTCTTAATCCTTTAACTGCCATGGCAAGAAATACTTCAAAGAAAAAGAATTGTTAACTTAATCGCTGACATTCTTTTAAGATGTATTGTGTGGATGTTATCTTTGCAGACATGTTTGTCAATCATTGTTCATGTTTTGTCACTGAAAAAAGCTAGCTAATGCAAGCATTCTTGTCATGTGTGGTTTCATTTATATTCATCAACCCATACATATTTAAGTAATTGAATCTAATTTATAGACCAGTTGTTTACACCCCAGCCGGTTCCATCTGCCAGCTCGCAAACTTTTCATGCAGGCTCCAGCTGTATTTTGCTGACCTTCCGCCCTGCTCTGACCTTTGACCTGCTGGTATGCAGGGACGCACGCCCATTCCTCAAACAGCATTGGTGCCTTTGAGAAGCTT